>NC_057809.1:155567695-155701883 GCF_018294505.1 Triticum aestivum
GCCTCCCTCCCCCTGAATCCACTGTAGTGGTGGTCTCTCCCCCCTGAATCCATCACGGCAGCGACCCCCTCCCCTGGATCCACCTCGGTGGTGGCCTACCTCCCCCTGAATCCACCATGGCGGCGGCCTCCTCCGCGGGCCGTCAACCTCGCGCGCACCGCTGCCCAAATCCTCGCTCGCTATTGTCCCGGCTACAGCGGCACCCTCCTTCCAATGGGCCCATCCACCTCCTCGGCCGTCGACGCGGATCTGACGCATGTGTCCTCCCAGGATCCAGCGTCATCCGAGGTGCGCGTGAGGGCAGGTCGCGGCAGCGCCCTGGGAAGGTCGCGGGCAACCCCTTGGGCAGGTCGTGCACCACACCAGGCCGAGTGCCTGACACTGGCGGTGAGGAAGCAGAGCAAGGGCGTCGGCAGCTACCTCGTCAGCACCCGGTGGCACACGAACTTCTGGCTCCTCGCTTGACCTGCCCATCCACCATGTCCACCACGATGGTGTTTTGTAATGTTTGCTGCTATGTTTGTCTGTCTAGTTCCTGTGTGATCCTCATATTTTACTCCCGTATATCTGTCCCATTTTGTGCTTTTGAACCTGTTGATCGAGTATAAAAAATAAAAAAGATGTCCGTGCGTGCATGCAGTGCGCATGCGGCCATGTCGTGTGTCGCTATGGTGGATCATGCATGCTGCTGCCCCATCGTGTTGTGAAGTGTAAAGTCTGAAAGAGTCCTAGGATTTTACCCTCCTACAGCCTTGTTGTCTTTTCAGTGTGTGTAATTTGTAGTACCAACTTTTTTTATCTTTACTGCCGCGAGACTGTAATCTGTACCTGCTGTACCATCATCGTGTTGTGTTGCACAAAAGACTGATGTTGTTGTTGAGTGCTTCTTGCTTGCTCTAGTATATTTGGGGTTTTTTTCACTGCAATTGTTTGCACTTTGCACCTATGTCCCAATGGCTTGCACCAAACAAAGTCACCACGGTGGCAGATGAAAATTAGAAATCTAAAAGGAATGAGCACATCCAAAAATATACTTGAGCACCTACCTGAGTTCAAATTTAAATAATTGGGCGGTTTGATGTTTTTCACATAACTAAGACTTGAACCGTTACTAATGAATAACACCAAGAAAATCCAAATTGAAAAAACCAAGAAGTTCAATTTAAAAAAATAGAATAGTACAATGTACATGAAAAACCAAGAAGATATATTTAAAAGAACAGAGGAGTTCAATATTTATTGCAAAAAACTCAAATTTTTCCCATTACTAATGAATAAACCAAGAAGTTCGGTTTGAAATAACGAAGAAGTTTGACATTTACTAAAAAAACTCCAATTTTTCACATTTCTAGAAAATACACAAAAGAGGTTCAAAAAATTGAAAAAACTTAGATATTCTCACGTAACCGAGAGAAGTTTAGGTTGATAACTGCCAGAAGTTCACATACTACACAGTGTGCATTTTGTATGGAAAAAAGAATAAAAAAGCAAATGCTAAAAAGTTTTTTTTGCTAGAAGTTCAAGTGCTCAGCTCGAGAAAGTTCAAAAATTCTTGTGAGAGGTTGAATATAAATATGCGACATAAGTTCAAGGTGAAAACAACGAGACGTTCAACTACTACAAGGGATGCATTTCAAATGAGAATAAAAGTATAGAAAATTAAAAGCTTAAAAGGTTTGTTGAAAGAAGTTCAAGTGCTCTGGCCGGGGAGGTTCAAAAATTCTTGCGAGAGAGGTTCACCTTGTATTTCCATGCTCGATTTTTTCGTATAAAAATCGAATACAATTCTTTAATCAAAATATAAAAAGGTGAAGTTCAAATTGAAATAACACAGAAGTTCGGAGTTTATTAAAACCTAGGATTTACCTTTTCAAAAATAAAAAACACAACGCCATTTTTTGCAGTTTTGAAAACAACTCATAAACGAAAAAAGGTTGCTAGAAGTTCAAGTGCTCGGCGAGGAAAAGTTCAAAAAATTCTTGTCTGAGAAGTTTACCGTGTATTTAGATGTCCAAAATACATAAAAATTTGTTTTTTTGTGTTTTAAAATAACTATCTCAAACCAGAGAGAAGTTCAAAGTGATAACAACTGGAAGTTCACGTACTACATGGTGCATATTTCATATAAGAGAAATACAATAAATTGAAACAGAGTGAAGTTCAAACGGACATGCCCAGAAGTTCAACTACTTCAAGCAGTGCAAAAAACAGCACGTCAAAAACAGAGTGAAGTTCAAATAGACATGCCTGAGAAGTCCAATTACTTCACACAGTGCTTTTCCATTCACGATGAAAGCAGAAATCATGATCTCGTCATTTTATAGTTTACTTCAAAACAGCAGGAATATTATTTGTGTAATTTCAAGTCCTCGGTCGGAGAAAGTTAAAAAAATTATTGTGAGAGAGATTTCTATAAAAGTAATATCATTTGCGTAACACTGACGAATGGATGAGAAAATTACAAACGAAAATACGTCACAGAAGTTCAACGTGAAAACAGCAGGAAGTTCGATTATTATAGTGAATGAATTTGAGATGAAAAACTTTTAAAATAGTCGCGAGTATGAAAAAACGATCAACACGGGAAAGTTGCGTGTTTACATCAACTTTCCGCCGGTATATTATTTGCTCAATTTCGGTGAGTGGATGGAGAGCTACGAGCAGTGGATGTAGATCTGCGGGCAAAAAAAGCACGTGAAAAACAGAGTGAAGTTCAGGTGCACATGCCGAGAAGGTTAGGTTCTTCACGCGGTGCATTTTTGAAGAATCTCTTTCGAAATAAAGGCAGAACGAGCGATCTCGCCGTTTTCAAAATTACATAAAAACGGCTACGAATCAGAGAAAACTATCAACGTGAAAAAGTTTCGCATTTTCCGTAGCTTTTCAGCGGTATATTATTTGCCCCATTCCGATAAAGTTTATAGAAATTACGGCAAAAATACGGTTTTAGCCATTTTCAAAACTGACATAAACCAGTAATGAATTAGGAGAAACAATATATACAAAAAAGTTTCGCATTTGTTCAAGCTTTCCAACGCCATATCATTTGCTGCATGTGGATGTACGGTTAAAAAATTAGCTCGAAAATATGAACTCGGTGGAACTTGTACCGTTTTCTAAATTACTTTTAAACTGTTCAAAATTAGAAAAACCTTTTAACATAAAAAAGTAGCGCATTTTCATAAGCTTTCCAACGCCATACTATTTGCCTCAATTGGATTAGCAGTTTAGAAATGGCATCAAAAATACGAACTCAGGTGTTCGGTTTGCGAAATTTTACGATTTTCCGAATTACTCTTTAACCGTAGGGAATTAGAGAAAACTTTCAACATGTGGAAGGAGCGGTTTTGCAGCAGCTTTCCAATGCCATATTATTTGCCTCATTCCAATAAACGGTTTAAAAATGCGATCGAAAATACGATTCATGTTTTTTATATGAAGAAAGAACGGTTTTCAAAACTGCTCTTAATCCGCTTACATTTTGCCAAAAATTTAACTTGGGTCATGATACTGATGTCCATAGCTATCCAACGGTATATCGCAAGCCCCATTTGGACACCTTTTAGCTGAAGTTCAACCTAGTACTCGGGGAAGGTCAGGCGCGTTACTCGGGAAGTTCATGTTGTGATCAGAATATTATTCTGATCCCGTGATCAGAATAGTGTTTATATATATATAAAGTCAAACCGACTTTGGGCCGTACCCGGCAAGGAGACCTCGGGCCGGCCCTCTTATAAGCCGCACCAGAGGCAGCCCAGCCAGCCGCCGCCCCAAACCCTAACCCTAGCCGATCCGCGTCGCCGCCGCTGATCCGTGCCGCGCCGCCGCCCACCGCGCCGCGCTGCTGCCGCCCCCGCTGGACCTCGCCGGACCTGAGGTAGCTGCCTCGGTTTTCGTGAGAAAACCGTTTGTTTTTTTTTCGAAACCCTAAATCCGTTTTTATTAGATCCGGTTCGGTTTATTTTCGATTTAGTTATTTAGCAAACGCCCGTTTTTACGTCCATTTTAACGAACGACTTTCACTGTTTAGCCACAGACAGCGAACGTTCGTTCGTTAGCCTGTTCGTCAGCTTTTCTTTTTCTCGGATTTTCCGCGATTAATTTTTGATCGTGATTTCTGATCCGATTTTCGTTTTAGTATAACTTTTCGCTCGTTTGTCGGAATCAGGCGATTCAAGGGCCTAGAGTTTCGTCTTGAAACACTCTTTCTGTTTAACCAACTTGAACAAGATTTTGATACAGTAAAATTTGACCTTAGTCCAGATTAGTAATATAATCTTGTTTCTTTCGCAGTTTGAGTTTCGTTGCTCTGTTTGATTTGAATCTTTTTGCAAACCGGAGTTCTTAAGTTGAACTTTCTGGTTAGATCTCTTATTTGAGTTTTACTCGTGCCCTTGTTTGATTGCTTATTGTATGCTTGTTTGTTTGTGATAGAACACCCGGAGTGCGAAGCGTGCTACTACGAGTCTCTAGGTTTTGCGGATCATCAGCAAGGCAAGTAACACTTTGATCATATCCCTTTATCACCTAGTTTTTATGCATTTGTTTCAACCCTCAAACATTGCATGATTAGGACCTGATAACATGTGGGATTGGGAAGTAGTTGATGAGGTAGAACCTATTGCCCTGTTATTATCAAACCCTTGGGAGTTACTTCTACGTATTGCTTATATTGCTATGATATGCTCGTAGTTGTGGATTGGGTTTGAGTGAAACCATGACAGATGTGAGATTGTTAATTAATGGTTCAACTTAAGGTGGCAACTTTAATTCACATCCGGGTGGATTGCTTGTCGGGCACCTGGAGAATCTAATGTTGTCCTACGATATCCCAGAGTACCCATGTGATAATCCTAAGGTCCGCCACCCAGGCTCAAAGGGAACTGAGATATGTCATGCTAGAAACTTCCGTGTGCAGCCACAAGCTGTTATGGCCTCTAGCATAGTTGAGTAAGTTGCATGAAGCTCTTGAAGAGGTAGACTAGCAGGTAGTGGCTTGTAGGTGGTATAGTCTATCCGGAGTAGAGAGTTAATGCTTCTGAAAGACTATGTCTCGGTCATCCGTTTCTCAAACACCATGTAGTGCGAGAAATCCAACGGAGGAGATCGAGTCTTGTGAGGAAAAGTGCACAAACCTCTGCAGAGTGTACAAACTAATCATGGTTAGCCGTGTCCCCGGTTATGGACATCTTGAGTATCTAGTACTTGGATTATCATATGTATCTCATCACTCTAAATTAATATTGATGGGTTGATAATTACTTTTAATTGGGATTGAGTTGGAGGAACCTTCTCAATGATGTTTCAACTACCATGATAGTAAATAAAATATATTCCTTTGTTGTAGGGAAAAATTGGCTTTTCGCAAAACTATAACTGTAGAGCTTTCCACCAGCCAAATATGCATATAGTGATAGCATCATTCTGTTCTTGCTCTACTATGTTATATTGCCAGCATATTCCATGTGCTGACCCGTTTTCGGGCTGCAACATATTATGTTGCAGACTTTTCAGATGAGGAGTAAGGTTCGTTACGTCGTTGTCGTGCAGCTCAGCTATGCCGTTGGAGTTGATGGACTCACTTTATCTTCCAAGTCTTCCGTTGTTATCGTATTAGATGGCCTTAAGCCATATTTATTGTAATAAGTTCTCTTTTGAGACATTCGATATAATAAGTGTGTGATTGCTACTTTGTTATAAATCCTTCGAGTACTGTGTGTGTCAGCATTACCGATCCAGGGATGACACTGAAGCATAGAGACTTCACCGTTTGAGGTCGGGTTGCCACAGTTCCCCCCTTCCTCTCTCTTTCCATTTCCCCATTCGTACTCCGTGGGCGCCAAAACACCCTCTCCACCCAGCCTCCTCCGCCCGCCACCCCATCGACCACCGTCCTCCTCCACCATGCCGGAGCTGATACCCCAACGCTGTCTTCCATTACAAGAGATCGACCTCTCTCATCCACGGCTTCGGCCGGGATCCTCGCATCCCGTCCTCTCGCTTCATCCCCGCCATCGTCCACCTTGCCGACGCCGCTCCTACGAACGTCTCATCCACCGCGCCCCGCCGCCACCATCTACCCTCCTAGATCTGCTTCCACGCCGCCGACAGCCATCGCTACCGCAGCACAGTCAAATTCTCAGCAGATGCATACACGGCGTCGCACCAGAGGCGATACTCTTTTGTATCTGCTCAACTTATTTATCGCAGCAAGAAAATAGATCGCCACTGCTTTACTCTGATTTCTTGTCCATCACTTACTTGCTAGTTGAAAGCAAACATTGGTTGCAAAGTTTCCTTTGTCCGGTTTGCACCTTCAGATCCGCCATGGAACGCTCAACCCTATACTCGCAATACTTATGGTTTTCCCCTTTTATATTCCACACTAGTTAAATGATAGTAGACTAAATTTCAGATTGGGTCAGTCGATTTTTCAGAGCTCGCCGGAGTTCGCTGGTGCGATGGAAGGGGCTCGGGTGGGGACGGTGGTTATGGGGGGGCGGTGGTGGGGCCTCGTCGAATGAAGAAAACTCGACACGGGTGGGACGAGGGTGGGGGTGGGGGTGGCGGAGGAACATAGGCGGTGGGGGCCGGTGGTTCGGCCGGCGGCCCGTGCGGTGTTATGTATGGGAAGAATCAAAGACGAGGAAGAAGAAGGGTTAGGAGACGTAGGATCTTCATCCAACCGCCTGAAATGGTCGACTGACCCAAATGACAAAAGTCACGTGACTTGCATGCAGACATGCCTTTATATTCAGTACCATCATCGTACCTGCTTAGCACTGCTCCTGAATCCATCAAGCTAAACAATGTGCCACTCATAATTCCAAACTTGTTGCTCAAATACGAATCTAATATGATGCTGATATTACTAAAACAGATAACATTTGATTGGTCAGCTAATGTTCCTACTTTACTTTTGAAAAGCACGTGCACCACACACTACCAAAAAAGACACATCCGTGACATTTTGGGCCGAACAGAAATTTTTTCTGTCATACTTATGACACTTCTATGACGATAATTGTGACAAAACATGGTATCATTATATATGTGGTGGGGTCCTACTTCTATGACAAAAAATCATGACAGAAAATGGGCTTTTCGTCCTGGGCGGGCAGGAGACGCAGCTGCATGACATTCTTTGGGCCGTCCATGACAGAAAAAACCATGGTAGAAGCCAGGGCGCGGAAAATATCGGGGAGTCCCGGGTTACGGTGGGTGGTCGGGGGCCGAGCGATGCGCGTTTCTCTCATATGTACGCGCGTGTGTGCGAGGCGTTGGGCTCTAACTATACCCAAGCGAGGCATTGGGCTCTAACTGAATCCGAGCGATCGATCGATGGCTGTTAACTAAACCCGATCGAGCGATTCCTTCGCTACTGCTGCTAACTGAAGTCGTTCGATGCTGCCTCTGGATGAACAGTGAGTGTTGCAGGGGGGATGAACAGTTCTCGGTGGGGGTGGATGAACATGACCCCATGGTGTTGCCTCTGGATGAACAGGACCCCGATCGATCGAGCCGGTTGGGGCTGGATGAACAGGACCCCGTGGAGGGCAGGATGAACAGTAGACGGTGGAGGGCAGGATGAACAGTAGCCCGTGGAGGGGTGGTTGAACAGGAGCCTGTTGAGAGGGCTGGTTGAACAGTAGCCGGTGGAGTAGCGCGTGGTGGAAGCTGGATGAACAGGAGCCCGTGGATGAACAGTCGTAGGTGGAGGCTGCAGGAGGTCGACGGTGGATGAACAGTAGCCCGTGGAAGCTGGAGGGGGTCGACGGTGGAGATGAACAGTATCCCGTGGAGTCCCATTTTGCAGCACACCACACCCCTCCCGATGAACAGGACCCCGTTTCGACCGTAGCGCTCCAACACAAGTCCGTTTCCTTCGTTTTGCGGTACGCCACACCCCTCCCGATCAACAGGACCCCTGTTTCGACCGTAGGAGGTCCGTTTCCTCCGTTTTGCGGTACGCCAGACCCCTCCCGATGAACAGGAACCCGTTTCGAACGTGGCCGGTCAAACACAAGGCCGTTTCCTCCGTTCTGCGGTACGCCAGACCTCGTTTCTATCGGTTGTTCCGTCCAAGCCCTCCCGATGAACACGACGACGCATTCTGTTCCGACCGAGGCGGTTGGCTCCCCATGAACACGACGACGATGATGTTTCTCCGTTCTGACCCAGCCATGTACACGTGCCTTGTCCGTACATATGCGCGAGTAGGCGTTCGAGACCCCGCCCGTATGTACGTACGTGGCCGTATTTACTTTCTTCCACCCTGGCCGCTGTACGTACGTGTACATGCTACGTGCGCGCCTTTGATACGACACGTGCATGCCTCTACATCGACCAGTATGTATGTACACATTCGCGACCAGAATGACAACCCTACATACGCTTCGACCAGGTGGGTCCCGACTGTCAGGCACTTGCATGCGACGATGTAGCTGGTGGGTCCCAGCAGTCAGGGGGCGAATCGTTTTTTGCCCGGACGCACTTCCTTGCGTGCGAAGATGTAGCTGGTGGGTCCAAGCAGTCAGGGGAAACGTTTTTTTTCACGAAATATGGCGTCTCGTCCGGTGGGTCCCCGCTGTCAGGTGGAGGAATATTTATTTTGCGCGTAATAAGGAGGCACTTCCTTGCTACGGCCGTGGACCCAGCTGTCAGCCTCTCCACATACAGTACTCTTCCGATGGAAGTCGGTCGTTGACCACATTAACCACGCCGCACCGAGAGCACCAAGGCGGTGGACGACGGCGACGCATAGGAAGGGGACGACGCGGAGCCAGGGAGGACGCGGCAGTGGATGCCCACGCGGAGAGGAGTACGAGGGTTCACTGGTTCGGCTGCGGTGTGAGGCTGCCGTCGCCGCAGAATAACTGGGGGTGTGGGTGAGTCGAGGGATGGCCTGGCCAGCGATGGGAGTAGTAGGGGGCGGTGAGGCCTCCACAGCATCACAGCCGGCCACGGGAGGCAGGAGCACGAGGCACGACCGACGCTGGTTTGGGTGGCTGGAGCAAGAAGACCAGAGGTTGAAGAAGCACTATGCCCGTTGGATGGACATCATACGGTCAATGGAGCTAGAATCGTGCATATTGACTAAGTTGACAAAGCCCTCCGTCCCCATCAACTTAGTAGGCCCACAAGTCAGCCTCCCACTATACTGGGTCCCAACAAGCAGGGGGAGTATTCATTTTTGTGTGCGTAATAAGGAGGCACTTCCTTGCATGTGAAGATATAGCTGGTGGGTCTGAGCTGTCAGTGGAAGTAACGTTTTTTTTGCGAAATATAGAGGCCCTTTCGGTGGGTCCCAGATGTCAGGTGGAGGAATCATTATTTTGCGCGTAATAAGGAGGCATTTCCTTACGTGCGGCTGTGGACCCAGCTGTCAGCCTCTCCACGCACAGTCCACTTCAGATGCATGTCGGTCGTTGACCACGTTGACTAGGCCGCGCCGAGAGCACCAGGGCGGTGGACGACGACGAGGCCTAGGAAGGGAACGACACGGAGCCGGGGAAGACTCGGCACTTGTTTCCCACGCGGAGGGGAGTACGACTGTACGAGGGTTTACTGGTTCGTCTACCATCGCTAGAGAATAACAGCAGGTGTGGGTGAGTAGAGGGATGGCCAGGCCAGCGATGGGAGTATGGTGGGGCGGTGAGGCCTGCGCGGCAGCATAGCCAGCTGTGGGGAGGATGGAGCAGGTAGTCCCACCGGCGCTTGTTTGAGCGGCTGGAGTAGGAAGAGCAGAGATTGAAGAAGCACGACAACCATTGGATGGACATCCAACAGTCACTGCTTGTGCGTCAACCTATTTTTAGGAAAGCCTCAAATCTATGGAAAACAGCATACATCCCATCTGCCATTATTTCTAATAATTTACAGCCCATTTGCTAATTCTTAAGGTTTTTTTGGAGCCCATATTCTTTTTGTTAGCATTACAGCCCATATTATGGCCACATTTGAAAAATTATACGAAATTTTGCATATTTTAGTGCGGTCCTAACTCTTTTTAATCCCAAAATTTCGAGTCACATTCAAACTGATTTCTGATTTTAAAAATAAATATATATCAATATAAAATCCAACAAATTGTCCACGCATAAAAATCAATGCAATTTAAAATCTCAAAATGAAAAAAAAGAAATTTGAAAGAATTGCCGGTTTGATGTGTTTTAAAAATGTACAACCCATTTCTCATTATTGATAAGCCATTTTCTCGGTCAGCCAAATGAAGCTCTCCTCGTCTTGAAAGATTTGCAGCCCAACAGGCCTGACAAAGCGACTTACTTGGCAAATCACAAAAAAAATCTAGGATGTGGCCGTGGACCCACCTGTCAGCCTCTCCACGTACAGTACTATTTCGATGGAAGTCGGTCGTTGACCACATTGACCACGCCACGCCGAGGGCACCAAGGCGGTGGACGACGGCGAGGCCTAGGAAGGGGCCGACGCAGAGCCGGGGAAGACGCTGCAGTGGATGCCCACGTGGAGAGGAGTATGAGGGTTCACTGGTTCGGCTGCGGCATGAGGCTGTCGTTGCCATAGAATAACAGGGGGTGTGGGTGAGTAGAGGGATGCCCTGGCCAGCGATCGGAGTAGTAGGGGGCGGTGAGGCCTCCCCGGCATCACAGCCGACCACGCAAGGTAGAAGCACGCGGCACGACCGGCGCCGCTTTGGGCGGCTGGAGCAAGAAGACTAGAGGTTGAAGAAACACTATGATGGTTGGATGGACATCGTACGGTCACTGGAGCTAGAATCGTTCATATTGACTAAGTTGACAAAGCCCTCCGTCCCCGTCAACTTAGTAGGCCCACAAGTCAGCCACCCACTATGGTGGGTCCCAGCTAGCAGGGGGTATTCTTTTTTGTGCGTAATATGGAGGCACTTCCTTGCGTGCGAAGATATAGCTGGTGGGTCCGACCTGTTAGCGTGGGGAACATTTTTTTCGCAAAATACAGAAGCCCTTCCCATGTACAGTCCACGTACAGTGTGTAATAAGGAGGAACTTTCCTTGCGTGCAACCATGGACCTCGTGGGTCCTAGTCGTCAGGCTCTCCACGTACAGTCCTCTTCCGATGACTCTCGTATGTTGACCACACCGCGCCGAGCGCACCGAGGCGGTGGACGACGGCGAGGCCCTAGACTGGAACGACCCGAAGATGGGGAAGACGCGGCTGTGGAGTCGCAGACGGAGAGGAGCGGGAAACTTGACTGGTTCGGGTGCGGTGTGGGCCTACACTCGGCAGAGAATAACAGGAGGTGTGGAGTGGAGGGATGGTCTGGCCGCCGGTGCGGTAGCATTTCGCTGAGGAGGGCAAAACAACGCCGCTGGACGCCGGAGGCTGGAGCAGGCGGTCCCGGTAGCGCTGGGGGAAGAAGACGAGAGATTGAAGAATAATGCCGACCGTTGGATGTAAATCCAATGCTTTCTTAGGCTTCGACCTACTGGCCCACATGTCAGCCAGTCCATTTGTTTTTTAGTCTATTTGGTGGGTTGGGTGAAACAATGATGTAGCATCTATGCAGCCTGTTTATATATATGGTAAAATTTAAAGCCCATTTGCATTTTTCTCGAAATCCGCGGACTTGCTGGGCTGGGTGAAAATATCATGTTGGGCTAGACGGAGAAATGTTATAAAAACATAAACACATGATTGCACGTCTATTACTGCATTGATCAGTAAAATCTTTGCAAGCTTATGTATGCAATCACTAGAAGTTAACTTGCCAAGTTATATATAAACAATTATTATTATTTTGTAAGAACTTTCAACTTACGAAATAAAATATTATTTAAATTTGATGAGTTAATAGTACGTGGGGTATTATTTTTTTTCGGCTAGACGTGGGACAGTTGAGTTGGTTCTAGGGAAAAATACTGGGAGAAAACTCAGTTTACATCGAAAAAGAAAGTGGGAGAAAATTCAGATATAGGATTAATGAAAACGAAAAAAATAAAGGAAGTGGGAAGGTCTATAAAATGGTTGGATGAACGACAGGTTTAACGGAAACTTATGCTGTTTCTAATATATATATATATATATATATATATATATATATATATATATATATATATATATATTATCAGAATAACTATTCTGATAACACTTTCGCACTGCATGCTCAACGCGAGGGCACTGCACTTTCTTTAGCAAGAGCACTGCATTACAGAGACTAGTAAACTTCGTGTCGTAAAAAACTGTACGCGGTGTTTTTTCGGTACTGTTTTTGCTCTAGTTTTTAACCGTTTATCGGAACGAGGCGTATGATATACCGCTCGAAAGCTATGGATTAGGTGCAAATTCGCCATATTGAACACATTTCGAGATTTCTCACGGTTTAAGAGCAGTTTTGAAAATGGTGCGGCCCATGACGAGTGACAACGAGCGTTTTTTCGTGTTTTTTTCTAAACCACTCGTTGGAATGAAGCAAACGATACACCGTTGGATAGATATCATCGAGGCGCATATTTTTCATAACTATTTTTTTCTCTAAATCGTTACGGTTTTAGAGCAGTTTCAAATTTACTAAATCGCGGAATTCTGTTGTTCAAAAAAATTCAAATTTTCGGTACTGTTTTCGCTCCAGTTTTCTAACCATTTGTCGAAACAAGGTGTGTAATATACCGTTGAAAAGCTATGGGCGAGGCGCAACTTTCATATGTTAAAATGTTTTTGAGATTCCTTATGATTTTAAGTTAATTTTGAAAATTGTGCGGCGGACGACTAGTGGCAGCGGCCGTTTTTCGCAAAATTTTTACAAACCGGTTGTCGAAATGATTCAAATGATATGCCGTTGGAAAGATATCGACGAGACGCAACTTTTTCATGTAGAACACTCTCTCTAATTCATTACGGTTTAAGAGCAGTTTTAAATTTACCGAAATGCGGACACTGTTTTTCGCGACACCCAAATCGACGTGGGTACTTCATCCGACTAAAAATCGCACTGCATCGGACGCAAAATCACACTTCATCGGATAAACAAGTGCACTGCATGATTTGTTTTTTATGGGACGTACATTTTCCCAAACGAGGTAGCAAACCGCACTTCTTTAGACTAAAATCTGCACTCCATCACACGGACAAATGCACTGCATGATTTCTTTATTTGTGGGATGTAAATTTTCCCAAACAAGGTAGCAAACCGAACTTCTTTAGACTAAAACCCGCACTTCATCAGACGGACAAGTGCACTGCATGATTTCTTTTTTGTGGGACGTAAATTTCCCAAACGAGATGGAGTGCACTTCATGTAAGCGTTGGTGAAACCGCAATACTATAAAAAGTGAACCTCAAGACTACCGTAAACTCTGTGAATCGCACGAGTTACTACTGACATTTTCATGTAACATTTTTTTGGGACAATGTTTTTCATTAACATGCTTTTGGGGCTGTAGTGATGAGCCATGTGTACTGCATTCTTCTATTTTGCCCTTTTCCGTTTTCTTTGTTTTTCCACTGCACAACGAAGCACCACCTCGTACCCTAGCAAAACTGCATCTGCGCAGCAACTAAACTGCAACTGGACGCATCTTATATGCATCATTTTTTTGCAACCAAAATGTAAGACAACATGCACCAAACTGCAAGCACGCTGCCACTAAACTGCTGGCTACCTCGGCCGCTGGAACTAGACGCCTGCATTACAAATCAAACTGATGCTCTCTACTTGAGAGAGGAGTATGGCGGTGAGGGACAACCGAGAGGGACTGTAGCGCCACGCGTCAGGGTAGAGCTCCACTCCAGCTCGCAGTAGCACCACCACCAGCGGGAAGGAACACCACCACAAGGATTTAGACAATCTCCAAGGGCAAATCCTAGATGCAAAAACAGATTTCTGAGTTGCACTTTTTTAGCACCAAACTGAATTGAACTGTACTGCATCCTGAAAAACAGAAGAAAATGTTTGTAAACAACAACAAACCTGGACAGCATTCGCACAACAAACTGCACGGCGTCACCATCTGTATTGCATGCTGTGGGTGGCCGGGACCTCGCCAAGTTTGATAAAACTTGTTGCTGCAGCCAGGATAATATAGTTGTTACCGACACTAGGATGGAACTGACAATAAAGAATGTTAAAAGCACCAGACACACTCTATATATGTATTGGTTTGTATACTACTCGTACTTGCATATACATTGAGGATTTTAGAGGATAAAAAATGGATCAATGGGAAGCACCCAACACCAAATTCGAATTCCATAGTGACAACACCAAATTGCTAACTAAGAGGTTCAATTGCTATATATAACCTTTCTATAGGGAGTGAGGTGAAATTGGGGGAAATAAATTAACTCCGAGAATGGAGAGGATCAGGCCGTCGTTGGGCTGGAAGCTGCACACACAAACTGTACACCGGCGTCGCGTGGACTGCAAACCGCTTCTTCTTCATCTGGACAACAGGTGGCGGCCGCCGTTGACGAGGAGCACGGGATCTGCAGGTGTCCTCCGTTGCTGCTCGTCGGATCGGCGAGATGCCGGTGATGGAGCGGGTCCAGGGAGCAGCGCCATGTGAGTAGTTGCCGTCGACAGAGAGACGGGATCGAGGGGCTGTTGGCCACTGCCGTCTGGTGCTCTACTGCACTGCATGCCTCCGAGTTTTGGATTGCACGCACGCGCGCCGCACTTCACCTCGGGGAGCACTGCCCTACACATCCACACCCCCGCCCAACTGCCTGGATCGGCCCAGGGTGACGTCGGCTAGCAAAGGGTCCAGGGAGAAGAGCAGACGCTTGAGCCTGGTGGCTGCGGCGCCATGGCCGGTGATGAGGTCAGGGCGCCGCTGGTTGAGGACGTGGCCATGGAGGTAGAGATGAGGGGGGCCGTGGTGGCCGCGAACTACATGACCACGCGTCACCGAACCGCATCGCGTGCCCCGACGCACTTCAATTCTGTTGCTGTTGCGGACACGCTTGGTGGCCATGGCTTTGGCCGTTGACCTCGTCGCGTCGATGGCGGTGAAGGGGCGCATGACCTGGGAAGGAGGGAAGGAAGGTGAGATGTGGCGCGGTGGCCATGGTTGTCAGCGGAGGTCGGAGACGACGCGCTAGTCTTCGTCTGGCCATGGACAGAGAGGATGACCCTGGCCGGCGCGGGGGGCAGGCCCCCGCCGAAGTCTTGTTTTAGATTTGTGGCGGAGCCATGGTGGTCCGAGCCACTGGAGGAGGGTAGGCCCCCGTCGGGGTAGGGGCTCGCCGCGGGGTTCCGGCGAGGTCGGGCCTGACGAGCACGGCCACCGGTGGGGGAGGAGGCCATGGAGAAGGTGGTGGGTTGTGGGGCTCCGGCGAGGAAGTAGGGGTGCGGGGCCCCCGGCAGGGAAGAAGGTGGGGGATCGGGGGGTGGCCATGGCCCTGTGTGTCGGTTGTGCGTGGGATTAGAAGGTGGGGCATGGGAGGCTGGTGGTGCGCGGGGTGGGGGTTGGAGAGAGGCGGGGGTCTGGTGGTGGTGGGGAGGGGCGCCGTAGGGGCTGCCGGTTGTGGGAGTTGTGGTGGGCGGCCGGGCTTGTGGTAGGTGGTGGTCTTGCGGGGCACCGATGCAGAATGGGAGGGAGGTTATGCCCTCGGGGCTCGGGGGAGTGATGGGTTGTGGGGGTAGGCGGAGTAGGAGGTGTTATCAGAATAAGACTCGTGTTATTAGAATAAGACTCTTAAGGGTGTTATTAGAATATATATATATATATATATATATATATATATATATGGGCTATTCTGTCTCGCGTAACAGAATATTATTCTGTTACCCAACTTGAACTGACGAAGTTTACAAGTTGGACTGACGTGGTTTGCTACTTGAAGTGATCTTCCCGCGTCTTCGACGGACGGAAACATGGGATTCAACAGGGGGCTTCCGGGGGTTCTCCGGCGCGGTGCTGCCAGCCATTCGTTGCCAGAGTAGACATGTACGGGGCTTCGCACGTGCGCGCGCTCACCTGGTCGTGTTTTTCGATCTCAAGTCACCGGAGGTGACGGCGTGGGTATTTGGCGGCGAAGGTGTTGTAGGCGTTGGTGTTTACCGTGGTGTTCATAGTCGTTGATTTTACGTCCGTTTTGTTATTTTATGTGTTATTGGGATGTGGGAATGATCAGTGTGTTAGAGTTTTTGGAGATTCTTTCACTGTAATTTCTGATTAGAAGTTTTGGTGTTCTTGGTCGTTAGCCATGTCCGCCATGCAAATGTGTTCTTCTTTTTATGATGTTTTATTTTCGAATTGGCGTTGCAGGGAGAGAGATGAGGATTGTATGAATATATTTGTGTTGTCAATTTTGCTTCTCGAGTTGTTTCTACCCCGGTTTCCCATGTGATTTTATCGTTGGCGGAGGTGGTGTATGGTGGCTGACTGTAGCCTATGATTTCTTGTAATCTGGTCAAAATGTGTAATTAAGTTGTGTGTTTTTCAATGTTGTTTGAATGACTGCCGTATGTGTAGTTGGACTGCTCCATGTCATAGTTGTATTACTGTGTGTTCACATCAGAGTAAGTATTTTCTACTAGCTGCCTACCCGAACATCTGCACTTTGAGTATAAAGCCCGAGCCCTCTGTCACTTTCATTCCACCAGCTGCCACCAAAGAAAAGCTAGATGGATCCTGAGCTGGGAGAGGTCATAGAGGAGGAGGGGGATGTCTTCGATGTGAGGGCTGCAGTAGCATAGCAGAGGAGGAGGAGGAGGCACAAGTGCAGGCAGAGGGCACGACGTGCTGCCGAGGAGGAAGTGGAGGCAAAGTTCAACGGATGCCTTGCATGCAAGGTGATGGATACTTGCAACTCCAATGAACTGAAGCTACTTTTCCTAGAGGGCAGGGGAAGGAACCATATTCAGATCATCATTTGGGCTAGGGTGAGAGAAGCCACGGCTCCACATCCATCCACCAGGGCCAAATGGCGTCGTTTCTTTGATCGTTATGACCGAAGTACTGAATTTTTATGTTTTTAAGTTTGTGTTGTGAGGGAGCAGATGGTTGAATGACTAAATGAATTCAACTGTCTACCTCTGAATGAGTTCTTTTATCTACATATGTTTGTTTTGTGCAGTTTGAACTGCTGCCGTATGTGCTCTCCAACAATTATTTTTGAACTGCTTCTTTATCTGAAGTTGAACTGATTTGCGGTCAATGTTGTGTGACTTGTATATTAACTATTTTCTACCAACTGGCTGCCTACCTACCTATTTATTATTTTTATAATCTCCGAGTCTTCTTGGTTATAAATTCTATCCATCTATGTGTGGTGTGTGGCTCAGTCTCCCCCTCCTTTTTCTTCCTTCTTCTAGAATCAGATCTAGGTTCCTCCCTCTTCTCTCTGTTGTTTTCTTCCCTTTTCTTGTGTTTCCCATGGAGGATTGTTCATGCAGATATCTCGCAAAGATGGCGCGCATAGCTGACGGCTGTGTGTACGAATCTGGTTTGGAGCTCACCGAGAGTCAGTGTCGTGGGCAACTTTCATGTCTGTTGTACATCAACCATGGGTTCCGTGCACCCTATGTTTGTCGCCTGACGGTTGGGGACTTGGAGGAATCATGGGTATGTGTTTCTATTCTTTTTGTTTTCTTCTTTTTGTAGGTCTCATTTTGAATCCCATGGACTGAATCTGTAGTTTAGTTTTATCAATAGTTTGCCTATAATTTTTATTTGGTTTTGTTAGAAGTTAACAGTAGGGATTTGTGTGTGTATTCATTCATTACTTAATAGTATTTATCCATTTTTGTATAATCCTTGTTCTTTTTTGTCAGATGTTTTACTGTAGGGGTATTGATATGTATATTTCTTCAGTTTAGTCAGGTCATATGACTAGTTAGTTTGGTGTTTTTGTTTTGGTTCAGATATTTCTTTTCACTTTGTTATGCATCAGTTCCTAGATCTGTGTAAATATTCAGTTATGTTAGGTGTTCACTTTATTTTCAACTCCCATGCCCATTTGTAGAAAATATCACCCAGAATCAGGATTGTCCCTCCTAGTTCCGGGATACTGAAGATGGAGACTTCAGACAAAACGGGTATCAGTTGATGGAAGTTGCCTACCACATAGAGTTTGATGGTTGCATCAACCTAACTACTGGGTGGAAGGAGTTTGTGGCAGAGTCTAGAATTGAGGATGGAGATGTGGTTATGGTTATGTTCTCCAGGGAAGAAGACTCTTTGACATTCAGAATTCATGTGTTGTAGGTTTAAATGTGGCAAATGATGCTGGTTGTGAGATTTGTGTGTGTTTGATTATGTTGCAGTATTTTTCTTTAAAACAATGCATGTGAGATGGTTGAATTATATGTTATTACCATATGGTTTGGAACAATTTGTTCGTATGTTATTGTATGCGCTATTTTTTATTTATGTAATGCTTCCTATTTTTTGCTCAAGCACAACTATTTTTTTTATATCTGAATTGGAACAATTATAGTTGAACTGATGGGAATCCTTTGCTTTTACTGGGATATTTTCATGTACATAGCTCGGACATGAAAAATATACGCTGATGATGGTTGTAGGACCCCTTGGGTTTGAGTTTGTTGAACTTACATACTATTAATGATAGTACTGAACTATTTTGGATGTCAATGGCCAACCGCATTCGTTTGTTGTAGAGCATTTTTCCTTACTATTTGACAGGAATTTTAGAGCACAATTTTTTAGTTGAATAGTGATAGTTCTAGTATTTTTTAAAATAAAAAGAATTTAGTCTTTGCTGCATAGTATTAATTTTACTTGAACCTTATGAATTTTAGTAGTTGAACTTTTTAAAAACTTGTTTCTGAAATTTTTATTACAATCTTCTACGTTTAATTTTCCAATTTTTTTATTTTTTTAGTTCTTACAATTAACATGTGTTTGAACTTTTCTGCATTCTTTATTTTGAACTGATTTCTTATGAGGTTTTTCTAAAATTATCTGCATTTGTTTCTTTTATTTGGTCGTGTGTGATCGGCTGGAATTTTGTAATGGGGCAAATTGTTGTATTGGGCCATCCCCCCGGAGCCATTGTTTTTGGCCCAAATAGCTCGTACACACGCTGTGTAGTGGGGCGTGCGCATGCGCTATACGTTTTAGTCCCACCTCGCTAGTCGAGGGGGCTCTCGACCTGTTTATAAGCGTTGCCGTGGCTTACTGGTCGAACTCCTCTGAATACTTACCTGAGCGCTTAAACACGGCGCTCGCTCTCTGCCATGACCTGTGGGCCTTGGTGGATTGGCCTTCGCAGTCTGGTTTACAATGGATTCGCCGGTGGTTTCGCAGTTGGCTTGGGTCCTAGTACCCACCTGCGTTGGGCTGGCCTGTCCCTTGGGCGGTCAATATTTTTGATTCTTAGCATTTTGTCCTTCTAGTTTTTATGATTTTTTTCCTAATATAAGCATTTTTTCATAGTAGTACCGAATGTTCTCATCTGCTTGAACCGACGTATTTTTTATAGTGTGTTTCCCTCGCTTTCTCTTTGTTCTCATTTTCTTTCAGCATTTTTTTATTCTTTTATGAACATTTGGATAAGATATATAGGACCGCATCGAGTGGCATAGTCGTACTGACACATTTTTTGTATGGACTGAAGAACATTTATCTTTTTAGGGTGTGTGGTTGCGTGGGGGTGGGGAAACAGAATAACTGCACTATGCCTGTCAAACGAGCACACTGCCGCGTTAGCGCGAGGCTGAGCCGGGGGGGAGGGGGACCCCCTCCCCCATCCCGGCGAGGCCGAGTTAGGAACGAGCCATAGCAGGCACGACACGTCGTTGCATGCGGAGTCGAGTCCGTAACATGACCTTCCCTATTATCTATCTTTTTAGGGTGTGTGTGTGCATGGGAGGTAAACAAAATAATCGCACTGCGCCTGTCAAACGAGCGCACTGCCGCGTTAGCGCGGAGCTGAGCTAGGGGGAGGGGGGTCGGGACCCCCTCCTTCATCCCGGCAAGGCCGGTCCAGGAACGAGCTGTAGCAGGGGATGACGCGGCGTGCCGCGACGTCGCATGCGGAGGCGAGTCTGTAACATGACTTGCCCCATTATCTATCTCTCTAGGGGAAAACCAGCACCGCACCAAGGGGATAGTTGTACTGACACATCTTCCTTGTATGGACTTGCCCCCATTATCTATCTTTTTAGGCAAAAAACCAGCACCGCACCGAGGGGCATAGTTGTACTGACACATCCTCCTTGTATGGACTTGCCCCCATTATCTATCTTAGGGTGTGTGGGTGCGTGGGGGGGGGGACAGAATAACCGCACTGCGCCTGTCAAACAAGGGCACTGCCGCGTTAGTGCGAGGCCGACCCCCTCCCCCATGCCGGCGAGCCCGAGCCAGGAACGAGCCGTAGCAGGCGACGGCGCGGCGTGCCGTGGCGTCGCATGTAGAGGCGAGTCCGTAACATGACTTGCCCCATTATCTATCATTTTAGGGTGTGTGGGTGCATGGGGGGACAGAATAACCGCACTATGCCTGTCAAACAAGCGCACTACCGCGTTAGCGCGATGACGAGCCTGGGAGAGGGGGGTCGGGACCCCCCTCCCCCATCCCGGCGAGGTCAAGCCAGTAACGAGTCGTAGCAGGCGACACCACGGCACGCCGCGGCATCGCATGCGGAGGCGAGTCCATAACATGACTTGCCCCATTATCCATCTTTTTAGGGGAAAACCAGCAATGCACCGAGTAGCATAGTTATACAGACACGTCTTCCTTGTATGGACTTGCCCCCATTATCTATCTTTTTAGGGGGAAAACCAGCACCGCACCGAGGGGCATAGTTGTACTGACCCATCTTCCTTGCATGGACTTTCCCCATTATCTATCTTTTTAGGGGGAAAACCAAGCACCGCACCAAGGGGCATAGTTGTACTGACACATCTTTTTTGTTGTATTGATTGATGAACACACGTCGTCGGTAAGAAGTGGTTTTTGTCATACACTGAGGTGGATCTGTAACATAACTTGCGTCATTTTGGTATCTTTGCTAGGTGTCTGCATTGTATAATGTGATGTGGCGTCATATGTGTACACGAGTGTGAGGATGCATGTGACACCCCGGCTCAGAGCGACGGGTTTACCTTGTATTGCCAACCCAGAGATCATGTCTTCTGGCAACACACAACATCTTGGTACAGAAAACACTGCTTTACTGAACTAGCGGAAGCAAAGTGTGATGTTGCATCAAGTTGCGAGGCCAAGCAGCACACTCAGTGTGGCTGAACAATATGTACATTATTTAGTGGACATAAAGGGGGCCTCGAGCATGACATCTACACGGCAGCGGAACAATGACGTAGCGGGACTCCATAGCACAGGGACACTGATGTGGACACGGTCTAGACATGGCATCACTCTGATCCAGTTAGACTTTCCTGAAATATGGCATAACACACTAGGTCAGTACATTGGTCAGTACATTGAATGTGCTTGCAAGCTCACAGCAAACATAACCATAATGACAAACAATATCATGACATTTAATCAAGTTAAATGCAAACAACATCATGCTACTCATGCAGTGAAACCAGACTTGTGCATCGAGTCACTTGGACTCTCTTACCAACATGGTCGCCTCACGACCGAACCGTGCTCACGAAGAAGCACAAACGGAACCATACTTGGTCCAACTAGTAGTCAGATTCATACGTGAAAGGATATTTTTCTTTTTGAAAACGGAACGTGAAAGGATTTTTTTAGAATGCTCTTGGCATGTCGCTAACATGTGATGAGTTAACCGACCTCAATAGATGGCAAAAACGCCAGCCCGCCGCACTTTGAGAGAGACGAGGAGGGAGAAGCGATACGGGCTGCTAGATTACTATTGATAGGTGTCACACGGAAGCCAAGAAATATGGTGATAGCGTGGGTTAGCCATGTACTAGTATGATGCAACTACACTAGGCTGTCATGTTTCGTACTCTTCCAGTCCACTGTGGAGATGATTGGTTGATTTTATATCGCTGAATAATATAAAATATTATGAGTGTAGACGCTCCACCCCAAGGTTCCTTGCTCCTTCTCGGTCGTCGAGAATCTATGTTCTTCCACTCTAATTTTTTTACGTGAGCTTTGTTCATCCTTTTGCCAACACGCGACACATCTAGCATCAAGGTGCATGTGTCATGCAAGGATCGTTCCATCTATATGAAGAACACGTGGGACTGGAACTATGAGACAGACATATACCCAAGAGTGGACGTGCGAACCTTTGTAATGTAGCGCGGTAAGTGAAGTAGAAAGGCACAAATAGTATGAACATGCATGGCATATAGGCATTTGTCTCTTACTACCACTAAATGTTGTACGTGCAATGCCCGGTGATGTTATGGAGTACGTGACTAAGTACTCTATTACTACTACATTAATTGGAGGCACATATTAGGTTTTATATTTGTTTATGTGTATGCCTCGAGACCTTGCAACTAGACGTGTCTTTCTCTCCGGGTCGCACTTTGTATCGTTCATACCACTAGTACAGTAGTACTACTACGTGTGGTCTCCGAACCAGAAGTGGAGACGCTCTACCACGTTGTTCATGTCCCACTTCTTTCGCTGACGTGTGTGACATCCAGCACGTGCCGTGTGTTTGGCACTCCTTCATCGTAAGAGTTGAAATGCTAGCATTCATTAGAAATAAAAAATAAATATAAATCACCTACGGTTGGTGCGTCCCTGACATGTGGGCCTGATGCCCGTTGGGCCACATGTCAATGAGACAACGCACCTGCGTTTAAGTCACTGAAGCAGTGTCCGCATTCACGCCCGACGCGGCCTCTCACTGGCACCAGCATTGCAGCAGCACGACGGCCGAGAGAGCACCACCGGCGTGGCATCCCGGTGCAAGTGACTGCTCCGCGTTAATGACACCACGGCTGCTGACGAACCTACTCCGGTGCCAGCTGTCCATCTGTCTGCCGTGGCTCGTTGCCATTCGCCCGATATATTACCTTGAGCCCTAGCTCCCAGCCATAGCCAAAGACCCACACTCATTCTCCTCCAGTCCCTTCCTTCTGTTGGCACCACTCCAACCATGGCCTCCGGGCACTCCAAAGCTCTCTTGGACGTACTGTCGCAGGAGCAGACGAAGGACATCGGTGGCTCCGCTCCGGGCGCGCTCCAAAGCTCTCCTGGACGTACTATCGCAGGAGCAGATGAAGGAGATCGTCGCCCCCCCTGGCCGCCCTTCAAAGCTCTCTTGGATGTGCTGTCGCAGGAGCAGACGAAGGAGATCGCCGGCTCCCCCCCCTCGGCCGCCCTCCACCGCCACAACCTCGAAGCCGGCGCGCGTGCGTGGGTGCAGCCAGCAGCGAGGAAGAGTAGTACACGGTAGGTTGCCACCGCTCTAGTCCCAGGAAGGCCACGGCTCCTCCACTCAGTCAACGCCAAGTTTGGTGGGATAAAAATCGGCGACCGATTAGCCGCTTGACGGCGATGTGGAGGCGGAAATCTTCATAACCTTGTGCTCCGGCCTACCGCCGCCGACATCCCGACGACCCTCAGGTATAAGTTCTTCGAAAGCGGCCTTGCTCTACTGCCCCAGCTCCCCACGTGTCTACATGTGCATCTTTTTCTACTCCCATCAGCTCTTCCAAAGCCACCTAAATTTTTTGTATTATTAGAGGTAAAGCTACTTCATGCATTCAAATCTAGGGCTTTGTTCAAACAATGAAGAAAGGGGGGAAAGTTGTAGCATGAATCTAGGACTTGATTCAAAGAGGAAATAATATGGTGAAAGTAGTAGAGACCGGATACCCAACCGGTCTCTTGGTTGAAAAGGGAAATAATGGGAAAACGCGGTACAAACTGGATAAGGAACATATCTATTATTGGTTGAAAAAAGGATAGAAAGTGGCGGCTGGTGGACAAGTCAACAGAGTATGTCCAAGATTAGATCTGTTGCCCTCACATAGTAAAAGGTCTCCAGGATTAGAATTTCTGCTCTCACATAGTAAAAGGTCTCTAGGATTAGATTTGCTGCCCTCACATAGCATGAACAAACTCAGGATCACCACTTTATGCCTCCTTGTAGGTACATTGTGCTGATGCGTCCACTGTCGCATGTCCTTATACCAACCTTTTGATGTTGTTAATGTAAGGGCGCATGTAAAATGAAGCGATCACACTGTTACCTTAGAGACATGTCTAACCAGTGTTATTGTCAATCTAATGCCTCCAGTGATAAGATGCAATTAAACTATGTTACAAATGGCACTCCTGCTGTTTTCCCCAGTATGATAAGTAAGTTGCTGCTTTACGCTGCTGAGTGTCCTGGTGTCCCCACGATCCCATGCCCTTAAACCAACTATTTAGCTATTGTTGATTTACTGTATCTGGTAAACAAGCAATGCCACCATTAAAGTAATCCCATATTTGAGGAATCTCATTTTTGATCGTAATGCTTCTGTTAACATGAAGCATTGCTGACGTTTTAAAATTTCTACTGTCCTTGTGTGATTTCCATGAACATAATTAAGATGCTTCTTTTCATTTCGTATATGTTTCGTATATTCTTTTTGACCAGCAACTGTTTACTTTCTATCTTTTTTTTGCAGATAGGGATATCCATTTCACCTTATTGCTATTGTGACCTTTTGGTGAACTGCACAAAACACTTTTTTTTGGAATACGTTTCTTGCGTAGTTCAACTAAAATGTCACGTGGGCAACATCTCTCAATTTTGGTGGAACTGCACAAAATGGTGATTGGAGTTTCCAAAATCTCTGTCAAGTTCTGCTGGTAATCTCGTGCAACATTTTATTAGCATTTGCAAGATGAGCTGTTACTGTCACCACAATGGACTGCAAAAAAGGATAAGAAAATTATAGTTGCACCTTACATGAGCCGGGCAGCCAACCTTAATGTTCCTCAATTTTAGTGCAACTACTAAAGAAGAACATGCCAGCTCACGAGAGCAAGTACTTCTGGCTAGCTAAATGATGCAATCTTTGCTTCATTTCAGGTGAACTTCAGAAAAAAGGCGCATGAATTGAATCATGGAACTCGAGGCAGGCCTCATCCGAGTGGAGCTGCAGGTTGAGTTCAAGGAGGCCACTATTAAAGTGAAATCATGCTCTTCTTGTTTGTGTTGTGCAAACAGGAATACTCAACTACAGATGTTGTGACGGTCAAGAGCATTCGCCAAGTTCTTCGATTGTATGACATGGCTAGCCAAGATGGATTTAATCCCGATATTCACTTTATCAAAAGGCTCTAATGGGTTGGTTCTGAATCTTGCAAGCTGGGAATCAATGAGATGTGTAGGCATCTTTGTTGTACTTATTATTTGAATCTTATTTGTTGGTTCTGAATCTTGCAAGCTGGGAATCAATGAGATGTGTAGGCATCTTTGTTGTACTTATTATTTGGATCTTACTTGTTGGTTCTGAATCTTGCAAGCTGGGAATCAATGAGATGTGTAGGCATCTTTGTTGTACTTATTATTTGGATCTTATTTGTTGGTTCTGAATCTTGCAAGCTGGGAAACACAGCATGATGATGTAGAGGACAACAACCATAACAAACAGTTCAAACTTGGTAGTATTATCTTTGTGAAAGTGCGACAAATGTGCTGATCGTGTGCGTCCTGAGAATAATAATTCTAATTTTTGTGCATGTTGATCCTGTGGCACTGATATAACGAGCCAATGCATTGCTTGTTTTAAGTATAAATTTCTACTAAAACTAATTAAATTGAAGTAAAGTGACCTCTAACTCCTGTTTTTACAGTACCAATACAGACCCGCTCATGAACCGACGTGTGGCTGGAGTAGGTTTCTTAATGGAGGCATTTGAATGTGCCGAGGGTGCATCTTTTGTCGGGCGTGCAGCGGACGAGGGAGGGGTAGTAACTGTTGTCGCTTGTACACACTCAGTTTACTGTTGAATCCAGTTCCCCAAGAGCTGAAAAATGAACTGCTGCCGCCGCCTACACACTCGTTCACTTGAAAACACTCCAATGGTGATCCGAGGGGTGAGCCTGCTGGATATGGACTTCAGCAAGGAATTCCCCTTTGAGTTCGCCGTTCAGTCCTATGGCTGCACCAAGTTGAATGTGATGTACACCAACGATCCGGACTTGGTGAAGCTCTGCCTCGCCGAGTTCAAGCAGTACCTACAGGACGAGAAAGCACAAGGTTGTAGGACTAGACCTTGTGCCCATCCATTCGTCTGCTGACAGGGACCAGCGGATCGCCGTTGCCCAGGTATGTGTGCGGGACGTCGTCCTCCGCCTGGGTGCTCTAGACGCGGTGCCGCTGTCTGTCATTCCTGACATGGTCAACAAAACAAGAGGAATCGGGAGACAACTATTCGTTGAGAGGCTGACAGTCCCGGGCCCACCAGGTCCATGGCCTAGGATTCGTTGTTTAACATGGGCAGCCCACGACATGTTTCAACATTTTTTGGATTCAGCAGGTATCAAGCGGCCTCTGGGCCTACCAACCTAGATTGTCTATAACATCAGCAGCCCAAGTTATGTTTGTTTTTTCAAGACGACGCATAGCTCAGTTCTATTTTTCTATAAGAATGCAAAACTGAACATGTTCTCTATAAGAATGAAAAACTGAACCTATATTTATATCTTATTTTATTACATATATATAGGGTGGGTCTATTCTAATAACACCCTTAAGAGTCTTATTCTAATAACACGAGTCTTATTCTGATAACACCTCCTACTCCGCCTACCCCCACGACCCACCACTCCCCCCGAGCCCCGAGGGCATGACCTCCCTCCCATTCCGCATCGGTGCCCCGCAAGACCACCACCTACCACAAGACCGGCCGCCCACCACCACTCCCACAGCCGGCGGCCCCCGCGGCGCCCCACCCCACCACCACCAGACCCCCGCCTCTCTCCCACCCCCACCCCGCGCACCACCAGCCTCCCACGCCCCACCTTCTAATCCCACACACAACCGACACACAGGGCCATGGCCACCCCCGATCCCCCACCTTCTTCCCCGTCGGGGGCCCCGCACCCCTACCTTCTTCCTCGCCGGAGCCCCACACCCCACCACCTTCTCCATGGCCTCCTCCCCCACCTGGCCGCGCTCGTCAGGCCCGACCTTGCCAGAACCCCGCGGCGAGCCCCTACCCCGACGGGGGCCTACCCTCCTCCAGTGGCTCGGACCACCATGGCTCAGCCACAAATCTGAAACAAGACTCCGGCGGGGGCCTACCCCCCCACACTGGTCAGAGTCGTCCTCTCTGTCCATGACCAAACGAAGACTAGCACGCCGTCTCCGCATCACATCTCACCTCCCTTCCCTCCTTCCCAGCTCGTGCACCCCTTCACAGCCATCACCGCGACGAGGTCCACGGCCAAAGCCATGGCCACCAAGCGCGTCCATAACAGCAACATAATTGAAGTGCGCCGGGGTACGCGATGCGGTTCGGTGAGGCGTGGTCGTGTAGTTCGCAGCCACCACGGGCCCCCTCACCTCTACCTCCATGGCCACGTCCTCAACCAGCGGCGCCCTGCCCTCGTCGCTGGCCATGGCGCCGCAGCCACCAGGCTCGAGCGTCTGCTCTTCTCCCTTGACCCTTTGCTAGCCGGTGTCACCCCATGCCGATCCAGGCAGTTGGGCGGGGGTGTGGATGCACAGGGCAGTGCTCCCCGAGGTGCAGTGCGGTGTGCGTGCGTGCAGTCCAAAAATCGAAGGCGTGCAGTGTAGTAGAGCACCAGATGGCAGTGGTCAACAGCCCCTCGATCCCGTCTCTCTGCCGACGGCCATTACTCACATGGCGCTGCTCCCTGGACCCGCTCCATCACCTGCATCCCGCCGATCCGATGAGCAGCAACGGAGGACCACTGCAGATCCCGTGCTCCTCGTCAACGGCGGCCGCCACCTGTTGTCCAGATGAAGAAGAAGCGGTTTGTAGTCCATGCGACGCCGACGTGAAGTTTGTGTGTGCAGCTTCCAACCCAATGATGGCGTGATCCTCTCCATTCTCGGAGTTAATTTATTTCCCCCAATTTCACCTCACTCCCTGTTGAAAGGTTATATATAGCAACTGAACCTCTTAGTTAGCAATTTGGTGTTGTCACTATGGAATTCGAATTTGGTGTTTGGTGCTTCCCATTGATCCATTTTTTATCCTCTAAAATCCTCAATGCATATGCAAGTACGAGTAGTATACAAACCAATACATATATAGAGTGTTTTTGGCGCTTTTAACATTCTTTATTGTCAGTTCCATCCTAGTGTCGGTAACAACTATATTATCCTGGCTGCAGCAACAACTTTTACCAAACTTGGCTAGGTGCCAGCCACCCACGGCATGCAATATGGATGGTGACGCCGTGTAGTTTGCTGTGAGAATGCTGTCTAGGTTTGTTGCCGTTTACAAGCATTTTCTAGTGTTTTTCAGGATGCAGTACAGTTCAATTCAGTTTGGTGCTAAAAAAATGCAGCTCAGAAATCTGTTTTTGCATCTAGGATTTGCCGTTGGAGATTGTCTAAATCCTAGTGGTGGTGTTCCTTCCCCCTGGTGGTGGTGCTACTGCAAGCTGGAGTGGAGCTCTACCCTGACGCATGGCGCTACAGTCCCTCTCGGTTGTACCTCACCGCCATACTCCTCTCTCAAGTAGAGAGCATCAGTTCGATTTGTAATGCAGGCATCTAGTTCCAGCGGCCGAGGTAGCAAGCAGTTTAGTGGCAGCGTGCTTGCAGTTTAGTGCATGTTGTCTTACATTTCAGTTGCAAAAAATGATGCATATAAGATGCATCCAGTTGCGGTTTAGTTGCTGTGCAGATGCAGTTTTGCTAGGGTATGAGGTGGTCCTTCGTTGTGCAGTGGAAAAAACAAAGAAAAAGGAAAAGGACAAAATAGAAGAATGCAGTACACATGGCTCGTCACTACAGTCCCAAAAGCATGTTAATGAAAAACATTGTCCCAAAAGAAATGTTACATGAAAATGTCAGCAGTAACTCGTGCGATTCACAGTGTTTACGGTAGTCTTGAGGTTCACTTTTTATAGTATTGCGGTTTCACCAACACTTACATGAAGTGCACTCCATCTCGTTTGGGAAACTTACGTCCCACAAAAAAATCATGCAGTGCACTTGTCCGTCTGATGAAGTGCGGGTTTTAGTCTAAAGAAGTTTGGTTTGCTACCTTGTTTGGGAAAATTTACATCCCACAAAAAAAGAAATCATGCAGTGCATTTGTCCGTGTGATGGAGTGCGGATTTTAGTCTAAAGAAGTGCGGTTTGCTACCTCGTTTGGGAAAATTTACGTCCCACAAAATAAAAATCATGCAGTGCACTTGTTTGTCTGATGAAGTGCGATTTTGCATCCGATGCAGTGCGTTTTTCAGTCGGATGAAGTACCCACATCGATTTCGGTGTCGCGAAAAACAGTGTTTGCATTTTGGTAAATTTAAAACTGCTCTTAAACCGTAAGGACTTAGAGAGAGTGTTCTACATGAAAAAGTTGCATCTCATTGATATCTTTCCAACGGCATATCATTTGAATCATTTTGACAACCGGTTTGTAAAAATTTCGCAAAAAACGACCGCTGCAACTCGTCGTCCGCCGCACTATTTTCAAAATTAACTTAAAACCATAAGGAATCTCAAAAACATTTCAACATATGAAAGTTGCACCTCACCCATAGCTTTTCAACGGTATATTACAGGCCTTGTTTCAACAAACGGTTAGAAAACTGGAGCGAAAATAGTACCAAAAATTTGAATTTTTTTGAAAAACAGAATTTCGCGATTTAGTAAATTTGAAACTGCTCTTAAACCGTAATGAATTAGAGAAAAAAATAGTTATGAAAAAGATGCGCCTCGATGATATCTATCCAACGGTGTATTGTTTGCTTCATTCCGACGAGCGGTTTAGAAAAAACGCGAAAAAATGCTCGCCATCACTCGTCATGGGCCGAACCATTTTCAAAACTGCTCTTAAACCATGAAATCTCGAAAAGTGTTCAACATGGCGAATTTGCGCCTAATCCATAGCTTTCCAACGGTATATCATATACCTCGTTCCGATAAACGGTTAAAAAACTAGAGCAAAAACAGTACCAAAAAAATACTGCGTATAGTTTTTTACGACACGAAGTTCACTAGTCTCCGTAATGCAGTGCTCTTGCTAAAGAAAGTGCAGTTCCCTTGCGTTGAGCATGCAGTGTGAAAGTGTTATCAGAATAGTTATTCTGATAATATTATCAGAATAGACCGTCTGTATATATATATAATACTAGTGTATGATACCACCTTTAATTATAGTGCATAGTATAATAGAGTAGTATCATAGATGGTCATATTTATTGCCATGCATGACACAAATTAGCATCACATTTAACATGATACGGTATCTACCTATATGTTACTCTAACCCTCTGTATCTTATTTAATTCTTTGCCACATCAGCATACTTGCTATTTCCGAGTGCATGTTATCGGCTATGATACCACCACTATGGCCAACCTTATAGTGGGGAGTATCATATACTATAGTATCATGCATATGATACTAGTGTATGATACTACATACGTGCCTTCATAGTGCATATATAGTATCACAGAGTAGTATCATAGATGATCGTATTTATGGCCATGCATGACACAAAGTAGTATAGCATATTTATTATGTTACGGTATCTACCTATGTTATTTCTTTGCCACATCATCATATTTGCTATTCCCGAGTGCATGATACCCCCACTATAGCCACCCTAAGGCTCGTCGTAATGGGAGTATCATAAGCGGTATCATGCATGCAAACTAGACTTTTTGGATGATGTAGTGGCACACAGTTAAATGAGGAAAGAGAGGGTGTGGTATCACATCATGATACCGTATCATATTAAATGTTATACTACTTTGTGTCATGCATGGCAATTAATAAGGCAACCTAATATACTAACTTATGGTACTATGCGCGCATTATGGAGGTAGTATCATATACTATAGTATCATATGCACGATACTAGTATATGACAAGGCTGGTTGTAAGACTATACCCACAGTGGGGGTAACATAGGGGGTAACATCACACATCTCTAGGCAAAACAGATGATGTGGTAAGTAATTAATGAGGAAAGAGAGTCATGTGGTAACATAGCTAGTTACTGTAACATCACACATACCAAGACAAGATGAGTCTACAACCTAATAAATGAAGTGTTGCATGACACCACACATATGTTATTCCCCATTATAGAGGTAGTAACATAGACTAGTAACATATGCATGTTACTAGTCTAAGTTACTATACCCATTGTGACTAGTCTAAGGCCCCTCCCAATGCTCCACCTTGTAGTACAGGTGCTAAGGCTACCATGTAGGCAAAAAATCTGATGTGGCAAGGTAATTAAGAGGAGAGAGATGAGTGTGGTGACCCCGGGAAGAAACAAATGCCAAGTGGGAGAACCTAAGCCCTAACCAAAACACTTAAATGGAAGAATCCCACCAATGCATGAAGAACTTTAGTTGCAAAATCATTAAATGAAGGATACTTAGCACCAACAAGTTAAGCACCTATACATTGGGGTCTTTAGTTGCTAAAGTATTTAATATGCTTAGCACCTCATGTAAGCACCAATGCATTGGAAGCAGCCTAATGGAGAGTATCATATACTAGTATCATGCATATGATACTAGTATATGATATACTACCTCCGTAATGCACGCATATTATCATAAGTTAGTATCATGTAGTATTTTATTTATTGCCATGCGCATGACACATAGTAGCATAGCATTTATTATGATACAGTATCATGATATGTGTCATGGTATTCTCATGGAGGGGGTGCAAGACGACATATGCCACAAGGTGGTTTCGTGTGAGGGCAAGACTGCTGCTAGAATATCCAGGGATGGGTATGCGAGTAGCACGCACTAGTTTACCCAGGTTCGGGGCTCTCCGAAGAGATAACACCCCTACTCCTGCATGTCTGAGTATATCTGGTATATCTGGTACAGAGTGCTCCTGGAGCTGTATCTGAGGTCAGTGCCGTAGGCATCTAGCCTCGTATATATGTGGATGACCGGATGAGCATGCAAGCTCCAGTGGCCGAATGGTTTGTGTGTGTGCTAGCTAGCTATCTTGCTAGCTAGTATGCATGCGTGAGGGTGTGGGGGTGTGAGTCCATCCTAGATGGATGGATGGATGCTCATATATATAGTGTGGCTAGCTTATCATCTAAGCTAAGTGGTGGCATGGGCAAGGCATGGTGGGGTGTCATGCTTGTCCCCTGTGTCACTTCATAAATAGTGCCAGGGGACAAGTGACACTATACATGATGGCTAGGGTGACACGTGAATAGTGCTTGGGTATGGCCGTCCCGTCGGTGTCTTGTCGGTGTCGGGTCGGGCTGCAGTTGGCAGCTGGCTGGTTGGCGCAGTCGGCAGCCGATAGTCGGACTGAGGGGCTTTGCTAGCCCCGATGTCTTGAAATATCATCTTGCCGTCTTTGGGGTATCCGTGTCCAATTACTCCGACAGTAGCCCCCAAGCCTCCGGGCAACTTGGAAAAGTTGGGCGGAGGTTTTTTGGCAAATGTTCATGAAAATGATCATGAAAAAGACAAAGTTAGTCCACGCAGATATATCAAATGTTTGCTTTTAGCATTGCAAGTTTTATGCGGAGGGTGCCGACTCGGTTTCGTCTGAGCCCCCTTAATCTTTTTCGTGTTCCTCCGCCTTTTGGCTTGTGCTCTCGCTCGCCTGATAGCCGCTCTGCGGTCTGTGGCTGAGAGTGGGCCGTGAAGTGGAGTGTACAGTACTCAGAGTCTGGGAGCAGATTCAACCGAGTAGATACTTGTAAAGGAAACGGTCGGATCGCCCGATCCATTTTTCTTCCCAGACGTTTTTCGCGTGGGTGACCTCCAGCGTTCGCTCTTGCTAGTCAGACAGCCGCTCTGCAGTCTGTGACTAAGAGTGGGCCTTTGGTACCGCGCACGGTACTAAGCCGTCTGCGGGAACTAATGCTCAGGCCAAGCGGCCAGCCCCCGGGCCAACTCTGGCTGGCGCCGGGGTGAACAGTGATGCTACGGTAATAAAACGCGGAGACAGCCCCCGAGCTTCGCTCGGGGTTATCCGTGCTTGCGTGGTGCAAAAAATATGCGGGTGAGGAGCTCACATTGGTTTTTGCATAGCCGAGGAGGAGTTTTCTGAAAACAATCGGCGCGGCTCAACGCTTGCTGAGCGCGCCGGCGCACCCGCTGGGTGTAGCCTTCGGGCCTCCGGGCGTTCGAGGAGGGTCCAGCTGGTCGGGCTTGACTGGCCAGGCAGCGAGCAGAACATGGCCGAGCCGTCTTGGCACAGCCGGCGAGGCGGCGAGCCGTCTGGCAGCGCCTTTTTCTTCTTTTTTCTCTTTTGTCAGCTGCTGGCAGCCGGACTTTTGTCTCTTGTTTTTGTTTCTTGCAATCTTCCGTTGGGGCGCGCCAGTGCACCCACTAGGTGTAGCCCCCGAGATTCGGGCCGACTGCTGAGCAGTCGGACCGGATCTCCCGACAACTACTTTGTCTTCTTCCTCGCGGGGGCGCTTCAGCGCACCCACTGGGTGTAGCCCCTGAGATTCGGGCCGACTGCTGAGCAGTCAGGCCGGATCTCCCGTCAACTACTTTGTCTTCTTATTCACGGGGGTGCGTCAGCGCACCCACTGGGTGTAGCCCCCGAGATTCGGGCTGACTGCTGAGCAGTCGGGCCGGATCTCCCGGCAACTACTTTGTCTTCTTCTTCACGGGGGTGCTTCAGCACACCCGCTGGGTGTAGCCCTCGAGATTCGGGCCGACTGCTGAGCAGTCAGGCCGGATCTCCCGGCGACTACTTTGTCTTCTTCTTTTTCTTCTTCAGCCGGCCGGGCGGGTGGACCCTGACACAGCAGTCGGGCTCTTTGCAGCCGGACAGGCAGCCCGCGGTCGGACGCACCTTTTTTTCTCGCCAGTCCGCCGTGGGCACCCAGCATTTTCTTCAGCCGGATTTGGGCAGCCGGATGCACACACACACACAATTTTTTTTTCTCTTCATCACCCGGCTAGGTTGCCAGTCGGCACACTTTTTCTCTGTTTCTTTTTCTGCCTGGACATGGGCAGCCGGCCCATTTCTTGCAGCAGTCGGCCGCAACAGGCAGCCGGCTACGGCGGGAGCCGGCAGGCGGAAACTAGCGTGAAGCAGGCGGTGGCGGCGTCGGGCGCAGCGTCGAGGAGGCCCGGCAAGGCGGAGAACTCGGCCGCGGGTAGAGGCGGAGCTGGCCTGCGGGCGGAGCCGGTGTAGGATCTAGAAGTAGATGTGTCTAGAGGGGGGTGATTAGACACTTTGTGCTAAAGTTGCAATTTTTAAGCTTTTTCGGTTTAAGTGGAGTTTATGCACGATTTCAACACACACAATACATATCAAGTAAGCATGCAAAGAGTATATGAGCAGCGGAATGTAAAGCATGCAACTTGCAAGAATGTAAAGGGAAGGGTTTGGAGATTTCAAACGCAATTGGAGACACGGATGTTTTTCCCGTGGTTCGGATAGGTGGTGCTATCATACATCCACGTTGATGAAGACTTCAACCCACGAAGGGTAACGGTTGCGCGAGTCCACACAGGGCTCCACCCAAGGGCAACGGTTGCGCGAGTCCACGAAGGGCTCCACCCATGAAGGGTCCACGAAGAAGCAACCACCCACAAAGGGTCCACGAAGAAGCAACCTTGTCTATCCCACCATGGCCATCGCCCACGAAGGACTTGCCTCACTAGCGGTAGATCTTCACGAAGTAGGCGATCTCCTTGCCCTTACAAACTCCTTGGTTCAACTCCACAATCTTGTCGGAGGCTCCCAAGTGACACCTAGCCAATCTAGGAGACACCACTCTCCAAGAAGTAACAAATGGTGTGTAGGTAATGAACTCCTTGCTCTTGTGCTTCAAATGATAGTCTCCCCAACACTCAACTCTCTCTCATAGGATTTGGATTTGGTGGAAAGAAGATTTGAGTGGAAAGCAACTTGGGAAGGCTAGAGATCAAGATTCATATGGTAGGAATGGAATGTCTTGGTCTCAACACATGAGTAGGTGGTTCTCTCTCAGAACATATGAGTAGGAAAGGTGTGTGTGTTCTGATGGCTCTCTCATCGAATGAGAAGGAGGTGGAGGGGTATATATAGCCTCCACACAAAATCCAACCGTTACACAATTTACCAATCTCGGTGGGACCGAATCAGAAAACTCGGTCTGACCGAAGTAGTAAACCTAGTGACCGTTAGGAATTTCGGTGGGACTGACATGCAACTCGGTAGGACCGATTCGGTTAGGGTTTGGGCATAACGTAATCTCGGTGATACCAATTACACAAACTCGGTGAGACCGAATTTGGTAATTCGCTAACCAGAGAGTTGGTCAGGCAAACTCGGTGGGACCGATTTGCTCTTTCGGTGAGACCGAGTGGAACTCGGTGAGACCGAAAAGTTACAAAGGGGAAACATTGAGTTTACATTGCAATCTCGGTGGGACCGATTGCATATCTCGGTGGGACCGAGAATATTGCAATAGGTAACAGAGAGTTTGCAACCCCATCTCGGTGGGACCAAGATCCTTATCGGTAGAACCGAATTGCTAGGGTTTGGCAGTGGCTAATGACAAGTGAAACTCGATGGCACCGGATGGGAAGAATCGGTGGGACCGAGTTTGACTTAGGGTTTAGGTCAAATGTGGATATGGGAAAGTAGTTGAGGGTTTTGGAGCATATCATTAAGCACATGAAGCAAGAGGCTCATTAAGCAACACCTCATCCCTCCTTGATAGTATTGGCTTTTCCTATGGACTCAATGTGATCTTGGATCACTAAAATATAAAATGAAGAGTCTTGAGCTTGAAGCTTTAGCCAATCCTTTGTCCTTAGCATCTAAGGAGTTCCCACAACTTTTAGTCCATGCCACTCCATTGTTGAAATAAACTGAAACATGCTAGATAGAAGTGTTAGTCCAACAAGAAATATGTTGTCATCAATTATCAAAACCACCTAGGGAGCACTTGTGCTTTCAATCTCCCCCTTTTTGGTAATTGATGGCAACATACATCAAAGCTTTAGATAAAGATATAAAGAACAGCAAGTAAAGCTTTGGAAGAACATGTAGCAAGCATAGGCTCCCCCTACATGTATGCACTCATGTAAATATGAAATATAGAGGCATGTGAGAGCATAAATATGACAGAGTAGGCAATGTGTTACATGTATCTTGGCCATATGCATCAGAGCAAAAGATTATCAAGAAAAATACCTTCATGCTCATGAGTCCTTCTTGCAAACAGTATGTACATAAGCAAGAACTCCTCATACTCATGATTTTGATGCATATACTTACCTTGTGGTCTCGAGTTGGCTTAGGATGGAATGAACCTGCACAAACAAGGTTAGATAACACAGGTACGTCCACTAGCCAAAGCAAACAAAAGAAACCACAAGAATACCAGGACTGGGATGACATGTAGAGAGTGAGTACAAGGTACCACATTGGATTCAACATGTCCCCACGAATAAAGGTATGCAATGAATTTGGCTGATTTCTTTTCCTTTAGGTGTCTTGCTCCCCCTGAATCTTACATGGGATATTGGGAGAAGATAGGAAACAGAAAATCAGAGCTGAATAGAACTAAATTCAAATGAGTTCATATGAACATGTCTTTCCCCCAAAAAGACATGTGGCATCTCTCCTCTTGAACATCAAGCATCTGGGATCCTTGAGTATTTTTCTCTCCCTGGAGATCTCTCTCTCCCCCTTAACAACATCTGGGATCCTAGAGACTTTCTCTCCCCCTTAATACTTTCTCTGCTGTAGGTTTGGTCCTTGAGACTGTTTCTCTCCCTTGATGTGATCTCTCTCTCTTACAAGCTTTGATGTGATCTCTCTCTCCCCCTTTGACATCAATTTCCAAGAAGGTTTTTCCTGGAATCCGTCGAATAGGTTTGGTCCTTGAGATTCAGCACAAAGCAGAGGATAAAATTGTGATGCTTGTGGAGGACAAGATTCATTGAGTGGAGCTGGATCAGAAGAAATGTAGAACAAGTGGCAAAATGGTTTTCTGATTACAAAGTCGGTGGCACCGAGTGGCACATTTCGGTGGTACCGAAAAGATTCGGTTGGACCGAAATTTGCAAGTCGGTGAAACCGAGTTTACACAGAGAAAAACACTTGTCACCTCAGCTCACTAGTCAAGTAAGATCTCACAAAATTTGCAATGAATTAGCTGAAGGATTTGCAAGGAATTTGATGCAGAAATATGCAGAACAAAACAAACAGGAAAAAGTGAAAGTTTCTAGATGAAGTTTTTTTTGTTTGAGAGAGAAGGAAACAAATATGCAAGGAACAAATGCAATAACTCAGAAAAGGACACAAGAGAACTTCATCTAGAATTGGGCGGCGACGTAGTCACCTATGTTAGAGTATATTGACTTAGGAGTCAAGTGAGGACACTTGATCATAGGTCATACTCATCGTTTAAGCTCAAAATGGGGCTACCATTTTTCGTTTAAGCATCTTGATGTATTCACATCTTGTTGAGTTGCTTTGACTCATGTCTTGGAGTAAAGCTTCTCTAAGATGGAATAACATACCTTGGGTGCTGATGTGGTTCTTGCTCATGTAGTTGAACTTGTGTGGGTGCTCAAGGTTGATGTAGTTCATCAAGAGTTGGGAGCACCACTTGGAGTTTGAGTTCATATACCTACATGGGTTAGTTCTTGCAAGGAATAGCACTTGTGTATCCAAAAATGACAATCATGAAGCTTAACATAGAGTTAGTCAAAGGATATGTTTGAATGGTTTTGTGCTTCCTTGTCTTCAATCACTATTGTGTAGAGTCTTGGTCTTGTAGAGATTGCTCAAGATGTGAGTGAGTCGCAATCTCATGGAATTAAATTCAACCAAGCACCTACATGGGTTAGACAACATGCAAGGTGCAAATATATCCAAGACATAAGATAGTTATCATAAGAGATACATCATGGATTAGTTATAAGCTCATGTCTTGCATGTAGCCAATGGAGTTTCTACTCCAAGTTCGAAGCATCAATGATGTTCAATTCTCCTCTCAACCTGCAAAACACTTTCTCATCAAGCGGTTTAGTGAATATATCCGATAATTGCTTATCGGTGCGAACATGCTTAAGATTGATGTCACCCTTAGCAACATGATCTCGAATGAAATGATGACGAACTTCAATATGCTTAGTTCGAGAATGTTGTACAGGATTATGACCAATTTTGATAGCACTTTCATTGTCACAAAGCAGTGGAACATGTTTCACATAAATCCCATAATCTTTAAGAGTTTGGGTCATCCAAAGTAATTGAGCACAACATGAACCAGCGGCAATGTATTCCGCTTTGGCGGTGGATAAGGATACCGAGTTTTGTTTCTTGGAAGACCAAGACACAAGAGATCTACCAAGAAATTGACAAGTACCCGAAGTGGACTTTCTATCAACCTTGTCTCCGGCATAATCTGAGTCGGAATAGCCAACAAGATCAAAAGAAGACCTCTTAGGATACCAAATGCCAAAATTCGGTGTATGGATTAAATATCTCACTATCCTTTTTACAGCCTTAAGATGACAATCTTTAGGAGCAGCTTGATATCGTGCACACATGCACACACTTAGCATAATATCGGGACGTGAAGCACATAGGTATAACAATGAACCAATCATAGAGCGATAAACCTTTTGATCAACTGGTTCACCATCTTTGGTTAAATCATTATGTCCACTAGTAGGCATGGGTGTAGACATACCTTTGCATTCTTGCATATTGAACTTCTTGAATAAGTCCTTGGTGTACTTTGTTTGAGAGAAAAATGTACCTTCCTTAGTTTGCTTGATTTGCAACCCGAGAAAGAATTTGAGTTCACTCATCATAGACATCTCAAACTTCTCTGACATTAGCTTTCCAAACTTTTCACTAAAGAGAGGGTTAGTTAAACCAAATATGATGTCATCAACATAAATTTGGCATACAAAAAGTTCTCCATTAACCTTTTTAGTAAAAAGAGTAGAGTCAATTTTACCAATTTCAAAACCACTTGTAGTAAGGAACTTGGTCAAGCATTTATACCATGCTCTAGGATCTTGTTTAAGACCATAAAGAGCTTTGTGAAGTTTGTAAACATGATTTGGTTTCTTAGGATTGACAAAGCCGGGAGGTTGTTTGACATAAACCTCCTCCTCTATTTCTCCATTTAGAAAAGCACTCTTAATGTCCATTTGGTACAAGGTGATATTATGGTGATTAGCATAGGCAAGTAAGATGCGAATGGACTCAAGTCTAGCAACGGGAGCATACGTCTCACCATAGTCCATACCTTCGACTTGTGTGTATCCTTGGGCGACGAGACGTGCTTTGTTGCGAACCACTTGTCCATCTTCATCTTGCTTATTGCGAAACACCCATTTGGTACCAATGATGTTGTGGTTGTTGTCGGGCTTCTCAACCAATGTCCAAACTTGGTTTCTCTCAAAATTATGTAGCTCTTCATGCATAGCGTTTATCCAATCCGGATCTTCCAATGCTTCTTCAACCTTCATTGGTTCAATGCTAGAGATGAATCAATAGTTTTCACAAAAGTTAGCTAAACGAGTTTTTGAGCGAGTGATTCTCCCGGTTTGTATATCATTGAGGATTTGCTCGACGGGATGATCTTTGGCAATTCTTGCTCGAACTCGTGAGAGCTTTTGCTTGGGTCTTCGTTGAACATCTTCTTCATCTTGTTCTTCTTCTTGGCCTTCTTCATTGTTGACGTCGTCGTTCTCTTGTCGTGGTGGAGAAGGAGGTTGTTGATGTTCTTGACGTATTTCCTCGTTTTCTTCATCTTGATGTGTCCCACTTGTGGATGCTTCCGTGTCGATTCTTGGTTCACCTTGACGTGAAGTAGAAGCTTCCACTTGGACGGATGAAGTACTCTCCTTCACCTCCGTTGGACGAATTTTGCCAATGGACAAGTCTCGAATTGCTTCTGAAGGATCTTTGTCTCCTACATCAATTGGCAATTGCGCTACTTGCGAGCCATTAGATTCATCAAACTTCACATCTACCGTCTCTTCAACCTTTCGGGTGAAATTGTTGTAGACACGGTAAGTGTGAGAGTTTGATCCATAACCAAGTAGAAAACCTTCATGAGATTTAGGAGCAAACTTTGAACGACGATGCTTATCAAGAATGTAGCACTTTGAGCCGAATACTCGAAAGTATCCAACTTGGGGTTTGTTACCGGTGAGAAGCTCGTATGCCGTCTTGCCGAGTAGCTTGTGAAGATATAAGTGATTTGTTGCGTGACAAGCTGTCTCGACCGCTTCTGCCCAAAAGTGCTTTGGCGTCTTGTATTCATCAAGCATCGTTCTTGCCATTTCGATGAGCGTCCGGTTCTTCCTCTCAACAACTCCATTTTGTTGAGGTGTGTACGTGGCCGAGAACTCGTGTGAAATCCCTTCTTCGTCAAGAAAGGTGTCCACATTTGCGTTCTTGAACTCCGTTCCGTTGTCACTCCGAACCTTCTTGATCTTCACATCAAACTGATTTTGGGCCTTCCTAGCAAAGTTTCTGAAGATCTTCTGGACCTGCGACTTGTCATTAAGAAAGAACACCCACGTAAATCTTGAAAAATCATCAACTATAACTAGACCAAAAGAATTTCCACCGAGACTCTTGTAGGCGTTGGGACCAAAAAGATCCATGTGAAGTAGCTCGAGTGGCCTTCTTGTGGTCATGATGTTCTTCACAGGATGTCTTCCTCCAACCTGTTTACCTGCTTGACAAGCACTGCAAAGTCTATCCTTATCAAATATGACATCATTAATTCCAAGGATATGATTTCCTTTAATAAGCTTATCAAGGTTTCTCATGCCAACGTGACCTAGTCGTCTATGCCACAACCAACCTTTTGAGGATTTAGCAACAAAGCAAGTTTTAGGTTGTGCCTTTTTAGAGAAATTGACAATATAAAGATCACCTCTACGCATACCCGTAAAGACCATTTTATGATTGTCTCGATGAAATACTTGGCAATCTACCTCAGTAAATAGGACATTCAAACCGAAATCAGCAAGTCTAGATACTGAAAGTAAGTTGTAGCCAAGAGATTCAACGAGCATGACATTTTGAATGGAACTATCATGTGAGATGGCCACCTTACCAAGGCCAACCACTTTACCCTTTGAATTATCACCAAAGGTGACATATTTTCGAGGGCCGTTATTTTCAGCAAGCTCACGAAACATCTCTTCATCTCCGGTCATATGATCAGTACATCCACTATCAAGAACCCATTCCTTTCCTCCTGATTCATATCCCCGAAGATTTGCCATAAGACCAAAATGTCTCATTGCATCGTCGAGATCGAAGTCACTATCATCATCATCATCATAATATCCATGTTCATCATGATCTTGTGATTCATCATTTCCTAGAGAGGGCAATTCATTAGATAAATGATCAAAGTGGTTACTTTTATGAATTCTCATAGCTTTGAATATGATATCATTAATGATTCCAACATCTCCTTTAGCATGCTTAAGATTGGCAAGTTCAAGAAGACATTTACCAAAACTAGGATCACTAGAGTTCATCTTACTCAAGGCAATGGATTTATGGAGAATTTCATCCAAAGTTTTCAAGGAATGATTGGGAAATCGTTCGTCAAGAAATTTCCATATAGTATAGGCACAATCTTGAGTAGGCAAACTAGCAATCAGATTTTTGGGCAATCCTCTAATGATGAGCTCAATAGTTCTAAGATTGCGAATCATGTCAATATCTTCATCTAGGGTAGGATGCAAGGGATCAATATGGGGTGCACAAGGGCTAGCAATATACTTGTTCAAATGATATTGATTGAAGATTACAAGCATCTCATTTTTCCACTCATGAAAATACTTTCCATCAAGAATAGGCACTCTATGTCTAAGACTCCCTAGAGTAGACACATCCATCTTCCTCCAATGGTGATTAAACCAAGGCAATGGAGACCAAAGCTCTGATACCACTTGTAGGATCTAGAAGTAGATGTGTCTAGAGGGGGGTGATTAGACACTTTGTGCTAAAGTTGCAATTTTTAAGCTTTTTCGGTTTAAGTGGAGTTTAGGCACTATTTCAACACACACAATACATATCAAGTAAGCATGCAAAGAGTATATGAGCAGCGGAATGTAAAGCATGCAACTTGCAAGAATGTAAAGGGAAGGGTTTGGAGATTTCAAACGCAATTGGAGACACGGATGTTTTTCCCGTGGTTCGGATAGGTGGTGCTATCCTACATCCACGTTGATGAAGACTTCAACCCACGAAGGGTAACGGTTGCGCGAGTCCACACAGGGCTCCACCCAAGGGCAACGGTTGCGCGAGTCCACGAAGGGCTCCACCCACGAAGGGTCCACGAAGAAGCAACCACCCACAAAGGGTCCACGAAGAAGCAACCTTGTCTATCCCACCATGGCCATCGCCCACGAAGGACTTGCCTCACTAGCGGTAGATCTTCACGAAGTAGGCGATCTCCTTGCCCTTACAAACTCCTTGGTTCAATTCCACAATCTTGTCGGAGGCTCCCAAGTGACACCTAGCCAATCTAGGAGACACCACTCTCCAAGAAGTAACAAATGGTGTGTAGGTAATGAACTCCTTGCTCTTGTGCCTCAAATGATAGTCTCCCCAACACTCAACTCTCTCTCATAGGATTTGGATTTGGTGGAAAGAAGATTTGAGTGGAAAGCAACTTGGGAAGGCTAGAGATCAAGATTCATATGGTAGGAATGGAATGTCTTGGTCTCAACACATGAGTAGGTGGTTCTCTCTCAGAACATATGAGTAGGAAAGGTGTGTGTGTTCTGATGGCTCTCTCATCGAATGAGAAGGAGGTGGAGGGGTATATATAGCCTCCACACAAAATCCAACCATTACACAATTTACCAATCTCGGTGGGACCGAATCAGAAAACTCGGTCTGACCGAAGTAGTAAACCTAGTGACCGTTAGGAATTTCGGTGGGACTGACATGCAACTCGGTAGGACCGATTCGGTTAGGGTTTGGGCATAACGTAATCTCGGTGAGACCGATTACACAAACTCGGTGAGACCGAATTTGGTAATTAGCTAACCAGAGAGTTGGTCAGGCAAACTTGGTGGGACCGATTTGCTCTTTCGGTGAGACCGAGTGGAACTCGGTGAGACCGAAAAGTTACAAAGGGGAAACTCTGAGTTTACATTGCAATCTCGGTGGGACCGATTGCATATCTCGGTGGGACCGAGAATATTGCAATAGGTAACAGAGAGTTTGCAACCCCATCTCGGTGGGACCGAGATCCTTATCGGTAGAACCGAATTGCTAGGGTTTGGCAGTGGCTAATGACAAGTGAAACTCGGTGGCGCCGGATGGGAAGAATCGGTGGGACCGAGTTTGACTTAGGGTTTAGGTCAAATGTGGATATGGGAAAGTAGTTGAGGGTTTTGTAGCATATCATTAAGCACATGAAGCAAGAGGCTCATTAAGCAACACCTCATCCCTCCTTGATAGTATTGGCTTTTCCTATGGACTCAATGTGATCTTGGATCACTAAAATATAAAATGAAGAGTCTTGAGCTTGAAGCTTTAGCCAATCCTTTGTCCTTAGCATCTAAGGAGTTCCCACAACTTTTAGTCCATGCCACTCCATTGTTGAACTTATCTGAAACATGCTAGATAGAAGTGTTAGTCCAACAAGAAATATGTTGTCATCAATTATCAAAACCACCTAGGGAGCACTTGTGCTTTCAATCTCCCCCTTTTTGGTAATTGATGGCAACATACATCAAAGCTTTAGATAAAGATATAAAGAACAGCAAGTAAAGCTTTGGAAGAACATGTAGCAAGCATAGGCTCCCCCTACATGTATGCACTCATGTAAATATGAAATATAGAGGCATGTGAGAGCATAAACATGACAGAGTAGGCAATGTGTTACATGTATCTTGGCCATATGCATCAGAGCAAAAGATTATCAAGAAAAATATTATCAAGATGCTGGAGCCGACGGCAAACGCGAGGCGAGGCCGCGGCAGAGGCGAAGCCGACATGGAGGAGACTCGGAGCTGGTGCTGACCGGTTGTGAGGGAGGTGCAGGGGCTCAGTCGCTGCAGGCGGACGAAGCAGCTCGGGGCGGAGGCAGGCGAAGCAGCTCAGGACGCAGCAGGAGCCGAACGAGGCAGTAGCGCTATGGTGAGCTAGTGGTGGAGGAGCTCGGGCTGTGAGGCATTACACGGAGATGGCCGGGTGGAGCGCACGCGTGACCGCGAGCGAGGGTCTACCCGAGGTGTGTCGATGCCGAGCCCCCGAGCGCTACCAGAGAGACGACGGTGACGCCGTGGTGATGGCGGCGAGAACGGCGAGGCCGATGAGGAGGACACACCGTCCCGTGAGGCCACCCAGGAGCGTGTCGATGTCTAGCCCCCGAGCGCTACCGGAGAGACGATGCGACGCCATGGTGACGATGATGAAACGGGTCCCGCCCGGACTGCGAAACCAGCAGCAGTGCGGTAGCATAGTACCGCCCCATGGTGGGCGCCAAATGTCGTGGTATTCTCACGGAGGGGGTGCAAGATGACATATGCCACAAGGTGGCTTCGTGTGAGGGCAAGACTACTGCTAGAATATCCAGGGACGGGTATGCGAGTAGCACGCGCTAGTTTACCCAGGTTCGGGGCTCCCCGGAGAGATAACACCCCTACTCCTGCATGTCTGAGTATATCTGGTATATCTGGTCCAGAGTGCTCCTGGAGCTGTATCTGAGGTCAGTGTTGTAGGCATCTGGCCTCGTATATATGTGGATGACCGGATGAGCATGCAAGCTCCAGTGGCCGAATGATATGTGTGTGTGCTAGCTAGCTATCTTGCTAGCTAGTATGCATGCGTGAGGGTGTGGGGGTGTGAGTCCATCCTGGATGGATGGATGGATGGATTCTCATATATATAGTGTGGCTAGCTTATCATCTAAGCTAAGTGGTGGCATGGGCAAGGCATGGTGGGGTGTCATGCTTGTCCCCTGTGTCACTTCATAAATAGTGCCAGGGGACAAGTGACACTATACATGATGGCTGGGGTGACACGTGAATAGTGCTCGGGTACGGCCATCCCGTCGGTGTCTTGTCGGTGTCGGGTCGGGCTGCAGTCGGCAGCCGGCTGGTTGGCGCAGTCGGCAGCTAGCTGGTTGGTGCAGTCGGCAGCCGACTGGTTGGTGTAGTCGGTAGCCGGCAGTCAGACCGAGGGGCTTTGCTAGCCCCGATGTCTTGAAATATTGTCTTGCCGTCTTCGGGGTATCCGTGTCCAACTACTCCGACAATATGATACTTAACCCTCTCTTTCTTCATTTAATTCTATGACAGCTCATCAAAATTGCCTAGTTGGCATGCATGATACTAGCTATGATACTCCTATTACGACCAGCCCAGCAAAGAAGGTGTACAAATCATTTGTGCGTCGCTTTGCGAGTTTTCATCTGTTTGTTCGAGAAGCGGGGAGAAGTTTCAAACATTTCGGCTGCGAGGTGCGGCCACTGGCGTAGGCCTAGTTGGTATTTTAATCACAGGAAATTTAGATGGAGTCCGGACATCATCAAAATCGATGTGTGCCCGTGGCGTGCTCTCACGACCCCATGAATTTTTTTAGTAAAGTTTGGCACAAGTTTTGATGACCGCTCCTTCCAAACCGGAGCATCTCACATGAAGGATCATGGTTTCCAAAAGGAGACATGTCAATTCAATCTCCAGTGGCCGGTGACTTCATCATTTGGCCTCATAAAAATTTCCACGGTACACAATCACAAATATACCGCGGGTTTGATTTTCAGGCGCATTTCAAGTATCGTTAGCTATATTTAAGACATTTTTTGAGTTTAATGTGCATATTGTGCATAAAAATAAAATTATTACCAGAACTGCATGTCCTGTAGAAAGCGACGAGGATCACCCTTCGATCAAAGAGCATCCAACGATGCAGACGTATGAACCGTGGGGTTTGGGTTCTGGCCAATCAGAATGCATGACTCAAATCGCGCGCGTGGCAGGGGCATCGGCCACGATTTGGTAGGCACACGGCTTTCGTGAGTGAACCGTGTGCAATTGCAAAACATTTACATTCACCAGAACTGCATGTGTTGTCGAAAGGGATGAGGATCGTTGTTCGATCAATGAGCATCCAACGGTGCAGACGTACAATCCGTGGGGTTTGGGTTCTAGCCAATCAGAAAGCACGACTCCGATTGCGGGCAGAGTTTGGTCGACACACAGCTTTCATCAATGGACCGTGTGCTATTCGCAAACCAGATTGCATATTTTTGTTCACACATACTGTAGTGAGATCAATTGATTGTGCTACCTCTATGATATAATAATAATAATAATAACAAAAAACTATTCATATTCATTGCCTGAGCTGACAGCATATCAAGGTCAACATATTAACGGTTCTTACATCAACAGAAAACCGGGCATAACTAGCAAATTTAGTACATGTGACAGTTCTAAATTGAACGAATTAAGTTGCAGGGTAGGCATAAAGACTAGTCTTATTGCTTAATTCGCAGGTTCATGGGGGAACTGGGATCATTTCGTTGACCCCAAATGAACTTGGGTTTTTTGATGATTTTACGTTGCTCTGTTACATGGGTGTGTGATCCCTTGGCTGGCAACTCAGCAAATTCATCGTACTCGTCCTCATCGGCAACATCCTCGACACCCAGTACCCTCCTCTTCCCATGCATCACTATATGTCAGTTCTTATGCAAGGGGTCTTCCGCAAAGAAAATATGGGTATGATATGTCTCCAATGTATCTATAATTTATGAAGTATTCATCCTGTTATTTTATCATTCTTGGGTGTTTTACAATCAATTTATAGCAACTTTATATCATTTTTTGGCACTAACCTACTAACCCAGTGCCCAGTGCCAATTGTTGTTTTTTGCTTGTTTTTTACATCGCAGAAAATCAATATCAGATGGAGTCCAAACACCGTGAAACTTTTTGGAGATTTTTTTTGGACCAGAAGGAACCCAATGAGCCAGAGCTGCACCTGGTGTCGGTGTCAAAACCGGCGGATCTCGGGTAGGGGGTCCCGAACTGTGCGTCTAAGGTTGATGGTAACAAGAGACAGGGGACACGAAGTTTTACCCAGGTTTGGGCCCTCTTGATGGAGGTAATACCCTACGTCCTGCTTGATTGATATTGATGAGTATGGGGGTTACAAGAGTTGATCTACCACGAGATCGTAATAGCTAAACCCTAGAAGTCTAGCCTGTCAAATTGTGATTGCCTCTACTGACTAAACCCTCCAGTTTATATAGACACCGGAGGGGCCTAGGGTTGTACAAAGTCGGTTACATAGAAAGGAAATAGTATATCCGGCCGCCTAGCTTGCCTTCTACGCAAAGGAGAGTCCTATCCGGACACGGGAGTAAGTCTTCTATCTTGTATCTTCATGGCCCAATAGTCCGGCCCACGTCACATAGATCGGATGCCCGAGGACCTCTTAATCCAGGAATCCCTCAGTAGCCCCCGAACCAGGCTTGAATGACGAGGTGTCCGACGCATAGATTGTCTTCGACAATGCAAGGCGGGTTCCTCCTCCGGCCACTTCAAAGTACCTGACTTAGAGAGCTGTATTCGGCCCTCCATTTAATGTCACACACATCGGCTTCTGTGCCTCCACACCTTCTGCTTCCACGCGTTGAGCGAATAGGAGAGGTCGGGCTATTTTTGCATAACCCCCCTCTGGCCACATAAGAAAGGCCTCTATTTAAAGGGGTTGGATCTCAGATCCATTCCACACCCAGCAGAAAATCCTCAGAGTCTTGCCAGGGGAAACCATTCGACATGGCTAGTGTCCCTAGTTCCTCCTCCCGCCCTCACGACTCCGAAAAAGGAGATTGGGAGAGATGCGATGTATCCCATGAGCAGTTGGTTAAGCTCCAAACATAGGGATTCCTTCCCCTCGCGGATCTAGTCCCTGTTCGAGCAGGACTGACCTCCTTCACAAGCGATGTTCTGGAGGAAAAATTCCCCAATCCAACTAGGGGGGGGGGGAACGGGTGTGCTTCATATCTTACTTGTTGAGAGGCATCGGGTTTCCAATCCACCCTTTCCTCCATGGACTCCTTGAGTATTATGGCCCTCAACTCCACAACCATACGCCGAACTCTATCCTGCACATCATGGATTTTTTTGCCTTGTGCGAGCTTTTCCTGGGCTGTGAAGCCCACTTTGATTTGTGGAGGAAGCTATTCAGCCTCGTCCCTCACAACCGAGAAGGGTCGATATTCAAGGTGGGTGGCGTCGAAGTATGGCGCATAGCTGGGACCGGATACCTGTCTGGCACGCCGAAGAAGGCACCCGAAGAATGGCCCTCAGAATGGTTTTATATTGAGGACGTCGCTCTCCCCGACCCATTTCGAATGGGCCTTCCCGAATTTTCAAATGCACTACTGAAGAAACGTCACAGCTGGCGCCCTTGGAGCCTCGAGGAGGAAGATAGCACGGAAGTCCGTCAATTGATGGGCAAGATAAAGACACTTGCCTAGTCCGGATTATCAATAATCGAGGTGATGGCGACTTCCATAGTGCGGGGGGTCCAGCCACTCCAATACCAAGGGCTTCCAATGTGGCACTATAATGGGGAGGATGACGCCCCACACTACGGTCGGAAGGGTCTGGACACCCCCGCCGTTTTGGTCAAAATATTGGACGAACTGTACAAAGGGGAGGAAGAGGAGTTCACTCGTCTTAGACGCCAAGATGGATTTTCCATGTACAATCCTCTGAGCTGGGTGAGCTCTAATCCCACCACTTTAGTCAATCTTCTCCCTGGATCACTTTTAATGGACATTAACCCATATATTTATAACAGGAATGTCGCAAGGTTACCGAGGGGATCTAGAATCCCGCCCCACAGCCAGAGGATCACAACTGGGATCTTGACCCCGGATTCGAAGAGGATCTGGACATATTTTTGGAGCTCGATAAGGGAGTATTCTACCACGCGAGCTATGATGGCACAGTTGTGCCAATCATGGCCGACTATCCCGGCCTCCTTCCTGCATCACATGTAAGTAATCAAGAAATACCTTCTTCAAAAGATCTTCCTCATTATGCCTCACCCACCGAACTATTTCTTGCTCCAAAGGGGAGGCGCTCGATGCCACAACGTGCACCAGAGGCATCTCCGAGGAGAGCGGTGCCCGTGCCGAGCGCATCTTTGAAGAGAAAGGCGAACCACAATACGGTAGAACCTTCATCAAAGAGGTATGGCCTTCTTTTTTAAACATGCCTCCTGGTCGTCACATCAAATTGTGACATTATCCGCTACATTTTATCAAGAAGAGCGTCCGCCGGACTATGTTCGGGGATCCTACCAGCCGTGCCTCCACTAGTCAGGTTCCAGACCCTGCCCTAAAGACGGGGGCTGACACGGGAGTGGCGCCGGACTGTCCTTCTGCAGAGGATTCAGATGATATGTCCGTCACAAACTCTGAAGTGGAGAGCACCATGAATCATCGGCGCCGGAGGGCTGCTCTCCATGACCCTGGATTTCCAAAAGAGGCATTCAATACCTTCAGCTCGGCCGATGCATACATCCGAGCTTCTCGGGATGGACTTGCCAGGGCCACAGACCAGCTTCTAAAAGATATGCGGGTAAGTGTCAATTTGATAATCATATAACAATAGCCCCCGAGACTTGAAGAAGTTGATACAACTGATTTAAGGATCAATGTATAATCAGGCACTTACGGAGAAGAATAGCATGTTGTCTCAAGAGCTGGAAAAGTGTCAGACCTAGCTAACTATGGCTACAGCCGAATTGGAAAAATCCAAGGAGGCACCACCTGGTAATGTTTCTCCCCATCAAAAAAAAGTATAATCATATACCAGTAATATTAATACTGTTGTGTTTCCGCTGACAGCATCAGTAGAGCAACTAAGAGAGAAACTGAAGGTCGCCCAGGCTGGTGAACAAGAGGCCAAAAGGCAACATGCGGCAGGCGAACGTGTGCTGACACGGGTTAGGGATGAAAAGAACAAGCTGCAGGATTCCAATACCCGGCTGGGCAAAGAACTAAAAGATGTTCGAGCCCAGCTAGCTGACGCCATCAAGGAGAATAGGAGGCTACAAGGCGGCATATTCAGTATGTTTTTACCTCACCTATATGCATTTCAGCGAAGAAATGATCTAACAGATTGATGTCTACAGGTATGCTGACGGGCCGTCCCGAAGAGGAAATGTCCGGCTCTCAAGGCGACCTTCTGCAAGAGCTATCCCAATTGCACGAGCGAGCTCAGCAAGCAATGTGGAGCATTGCCAAAGCTTTGTGTCCGTCCGCCTCTCCTCCAGGAAGTATGGAGGAGCTTGTGAAGCTATTCCAGGGAGCTCGGTGGTGCTTCCTATTATGGAAGACATCAGCCTGCCGAGAAGGTGCGCGAGAGGCCTGGGCCATGGTAAAAACATGGTACACCAAGCTCGATCCGAATCATATGGCCCGGGTCGGACGTAAGGGGTCAGATGGAAAAGAAATTCCAATTAGTTTGGTATATGACCAAGTAAAAGTAGCCATCAAATATTCCCAACAGGATTGTAAGCTAGACAGCCTACTAGACGGCATAATGGAAGAAGTTTTTGAGTCCAAATGACTATGTACTTCAATTGACAAATTTGTCCCTAGCCAGATTGTAAAACGATTGTCATGGCAGACCTTTTCACTTCGACCTCTAGACCCGAAGGCTCAGAGTGTTTCCGAATACCCGCTCAGTAATATAAACTTGGGTATGCGTGGAAACCAGGCGTAGGGGTCATAGTTGCTTGAACAGACAAGTTGTATCCGGCTAGCTATGTTATATTACATTGTAATTGTAAGAAACATCTTCCAGGGAGAATGGTTCCGTTAAGGGTTCCTTTCCCTGGGCGAATATGCATTAGTATGCATGTGCGAACTATGATTGAAAAAATCGCAGTGTGAGTGACATCTGGGGGTTCATAGTGTAATGAGTGTAACACATCTTTAGTCCACCGACCGAATATTCCCTTAAGAACACTAGCTTTCGGCTTCACCCAATCTGAGGTACACGTCCGGATGACCTGGCAGTAACAATCGCAGAGGTGCTCCCTTTATGCCCTAGCCGAACAAACGAGAATGTAGGGCTTAAGCACAGGAGTCAGGCAACCCAGCTTGGCCAAAACTTAAGTCATAACGATGCATATAATGGCGAAGAAAAGGTACATATGCGGAAGAGGACACATATGTGTTGAGCTTGATGCTCGGAAAATAATAATATGCTTCTGTAAAATAAGCCCCCAGGTATTATGAGTGTATACATTTAAGGATGTGCACATCATAGGTGTGCCATTTGGCCACACAAGAGCTAAAGAGCTAAACGAAAAAGTTAAAGAGAGGAAATGGGAAATAATAGAAACAAAGGGAGAAGAAGACGAACAAAGAGTCCGGCTCCAGGCGTAGAATCTTCGGAGTCTGGCAACATTCCACGAGTTCAGCTCTAAGCGGTTGTCCGATGCATCATGCAGGCGGTAAGCTCCTCCAATGAGAACTTCATCTATGATGAAGGGACCCTCCCACTTGGGCTTGAGTTTGTCCTTTTTCTTCTCTGGTAAGCGTAGAACGAGTTCGCCAATGTTATAAGTCTTGGCCCGCACCTCCCTGCTTTGATATATGTGAGCCTGCTGTTGATAAAATGCGGAACAGGCTTTTGCAACATCGTGCTCCTCCTCCATGGCATCTAAGCCGTCCTGCCAATCAAGCTCGGCCTCTTTCTCTTCATACATGTGCACTCTAGGTGAGTCATGAATAATGTCGCAGGGCAACACAGCCTCTTCACCATACACCATGAAGAAAGTTGTATATCCGGTAGTGCGATTGGGCGTGGTCCGCAGCCCCTAGAGTATGAAGTCGAGCTCCTCAACCCAGTGCTTGTCTGATTCTTTCAAAGACAACACTAGTCTAGGCTTAATGCCACTCATAATAAGACCATTAGCTCGTTCGACTTGACCGTTTGTTTGTGGATGATAGACCGAGGTGTAATCGAGTTTAATGCACAATTTAGGACACCAGGATTTTACTTCATCGGCTGTGAAATTGGAGCCATTATCGGTGATGATGCTATGTGGGACACCATAACAGTGCACAACACCAGATATAAAGTCTATCACCGGTCCAGCTTCGACCATTTTCACTGGTTTTGCCTCTATCCACTTACCATGACTAGCAGATATTTTTTCTTATGGCTCCCTCCGTTAAGGGGTCCCACCATATCGAGCCCCCAGACCGCAAAAGGCCAAGTAATGGGGATTGTTTGTAATGCAGTAGGCGGCATATGGCTTTGATTGGCGAAGATTTGGCATCCGACACAACGTTGGACCAAGTCCTGGGCGTCTGCTCGGGCCATCGGCTAGAAGAAGCATGTACAGAAGGCCTTACTTACAAGGGCCCGAGCCGCGGCATGGTGCCGAGGCCAGCATGGATTTCAGCCAGGAGCTGTCGTCCTTCTTCTTCGGAGATACATCTTTGAAGGACTCCGGTAGCACTTTTCTTGTAGAGCTCTCCGTCGTGGACCTTGTAGGCTTTCGAGCGCCGAACAATGCAGCGAGCCTCATTCTGGTCCGCCGGGAGCTCTCGCCTATTAAGATAGGCCAAGAATGGTTCGGTCCATGGGGTAATTACTGCCATTATTAGATGGGCCGATGGTGTTATTTCGGTGGCTGAGCCCCCGATGATATCGGTATTTGTTTAGAATCTGGGGGTATAGTCGGATCCAGACTAGTGTTGTCGCGCTTGTCCTGCCATACCACAGATGGCTTGAAGAGCCTTTCCAAAAAGATGTTAGGCAGGACGGGGTCATGCTTGGCGCCCATGCGAGCAAGGACGTCCGCCGCTTGATTACTCTCTCAAGCCACGTGATGGAACTCGAGTCCCTCGAACCGTGCTGATATTTTGAGTACGGCGTTACGATAGGCCGCCATCTTCGGGTCCTTGGCATCGAAGTCTCCATTTATCTGGGATATTGCGAGGTTTGAATCCCCGCGCACCTTGATACGTCCATTTTGCATCATGCTTTTATATCGATATTTATTGCATTATGGGTGGTTATTACACATTATGTCACAATACTTATGCCTATTCCCTCTTATTTTACAAGGTTTACATGAAGAGGGAGAATGCCGGCAGCTGGAATTCTGGGCCAGAAAAGGAGCAAATATTAGAGACCTATTCTACACATCTCCAAAAGTCCTGAAACTTCACGGGAGCACGTTTTAGAATATATAAAAAATATTGGGCGAAAGAAGTACCAGAGGGGGCCACCCACCATCCACGAGGGTGGGGGCGCGCCCTACCCCCTAGGCGCGCCTCCCTGCCTCGTGGGCCCCCTGACAGCCCTTTGATGCCCACCTTTGGCTATATGGAGTCTTTTGTCGAGGAAAAAATCATAAGCTAGCTCACGGGACGAAACTCCACCGCCACGAGGCGGAACCTTGGCGGAACCAATCTAGGGCTCCGGCGGAGTTGTTCTGCCAGGGAAACTTCCCTCCGGGAGGGGAAATCATCACCATCGTCATCACCAACGATCCTCTCATCGGGAGGGGCTCAATATCCATCAACACCTTCACCAGCACCATCTCATCTCAAACCCTAGTTCATCTCTTGTATCCAATCTTTGTCTCCAAACCTCAGATTGGTACCTGTGGGTTGCTAGTAGTGTTCATTACTCCTTGTAGTTGATGCTAGTTGGTTTACTTGGTGCAAAAATCATATGTTCAGATACATTATGCATATTAATACCCCTCTGATTATGAACATGAATATGCTTTGTGAGTAGTTACGTTTGTTCCTGAGGACATGGGAGAAGTCTTGCTATAAGTAGTCATGTGAATTTGGTATTCGTTTGATATTTTGATGAGATGTATGTTGTCTTTCCTCTAGTGGTGTCATGTGAACATCGACTACATGACATTTCACCATTGTTTGGGCCTAGAGGAAGGCATTGGGAAGTAATAAGTAGATGATGGGTTGCTAGAGTGACAGAAGCTTAAACCCTAGTTTATGCGTTGCTTCGTAAGGGGCTGATTTGGATCCATATGTTTCATGCTATGGTTAGGTTTACCTTAATACTTCTATTGTAGTTGCGGATGCTTGCAATAGGGGTTAATCATAAGTGTGATGCTTGTCCAAGGAAGGGCAGTATCGAAGCACCGGTCCACCCACATATCAAATTATCAAAGTACCAAACATGAATCATATGAACGTGATGAAAACTAGCTTGACGATAATTCCCATGTGTCCTCGGGAGCGCTTTCCTTTATATAAGAGTTTGTCCAGGCTTGTCCTTTGCTACAAAAAGGATTGGTCCATCTTGCTGCACCTTATTTACTTTTATTACTCGTTACCCGTTACAAATTACCATATCACAAAACTATCTGTTACCTATAATTTCAGTGCTTGCAGAGAATACCTTGCTGAAAATAGCTTATCATTTCCGTGTGCTCCTCGTTGGGTTCGATACTCTTACTTATCGAAAAGGCTACGATAGATCCCCTGCACTTGTGGGTCATCAAGACTCTTTTCTAGCGCCATTGCCGGGGAGTGAAGCGCCTTTGTTAGGTGGAATTTGGTAAGGAAAAATTTATATAGTGTGCTGAAATTTATTGTCACTTGTTACTATGGAACATAATCCTTTGAGGTCCTGTTCGGGGTATCTTCACCCTGAACAGTAGAGCAAAGAGTTGCTCCTCAACCTACCGAACCTACTGAAAATGTTTACTTCGAAATTACTTCGGGTATGATAGAGAAACTGCTAGCTAATCCTTTCACAGGTGATGGAACATCACATCCCGATTTGCACCTAATCTATGTGGATGAAGCTTGTGGATTATTTAAGCTTGCAGGTATGCCCGAGGATGTTATCAAGAAGAAAGTCTTCCCTTTATCTTTGAAGGGAGAGGCATTGACATGGTTTAGGGTATGTGATGATATGGGATCATGGAACTACAACCGATTGAAATTTGAATTTCATCAGAAGTTTTATCCTATGCATCTTGTTCATCGTGATCGTAATTATATATATATAATATTTGGCCTCATAAAGGAGAAAGCATCTCTCAAGCTTGGGGGAGGCTTAAGTCAATTTTGTTATCATGCCCCAATCATGAGCTCTCAAAAGAAATGATTATTCCAAATTTTTATGCTCGGCTTTCTCTCAGTAATCGTTCCATGGTCGATACTTCTTGTACTGGATCTTTTATGATGAAGACTATTGAATTCAAATGGGATTTACTGGAAAGAATTAAACGCAACTCTGAAGATTGGGACCTCGACGAAGGTAAGGAGTCAGGTATAACACCTAAGTTTGATTGTGTTAAATCTTTTATGGATCCCGATGCTTTCCGTGAATTTAGCACTAAATATGGACTTGACTCTGAGACAGTAGCTTCTTTCTATGAATCCTTTGCTACTCATGTTGATCTCACTAAGGAGAAGTGGTTTAAATATAATCCTCCCATTGAAGTAAAAGTAGTTTCACCTATTAAAGTTGAAGAAAAGACTATGGCTTATAATGATCCTGTTGTTCCTACTGCTTAATTATATTGAGAAACCACCTTTCCCTGTTAGAATAAAGGATCATGCTAAAGCTTCAACTGTGGTTCGTAAGAGTAATACTAGAACACCTACTCCCTCTGAGCAAATTGAAGTTGAACCCAGTGTTGCTATGGTTAAAGATCTCTTGGCCGATAATATTGATGGGCATGTTATTTACTTCTGTGATGAAGCTGCTAGAATTGCTAGACCCGATACTAAAAATAAACATAGACCTGTTGTAGGCATGCCTGTTATTTCTGTTAAAATAGGAGATCATTGCTATCATGGCTTATGTGATATGGGTGCTAGTGCAAGTGCAATACCTCATTCCTTATACAAAGCAATTATGCATGATATTGCACCTGCTGAGATAGAGGAAATTGATGTTACAATTAAGCTTGCTAATAGAGATACTATTTCACCCGTTGGTATTGTTAGAGATGTTGAAGTCTTGTGTGAGAAAGTTAAATATCATGCTGATTTTCTTGTTCTTGGTTCCCCACAAGATAACTTTTGTCCCATTATATTTTGTAGACCCTTCTTGAATACTGTTAATGGTAAGATAGACTGCAATAAGGATATTGTTTCTGTTGGTTTAGGGGATATGTTTCATGAATTTAATTTTGCTAAATTTCATAGACAACCCCATGATAAAGAATTTCCTAGTAAAGATGAAATTATTGGTCTTGCTTCTATTGCCGTGCCTCCTACTGATCCCTTAGAACAATATTTGCTAGACCATGAAAATGATATGTTTATGAATGAAAGAAGGGAAATAGATGAAGTATTCTTTAAACATGGACCTATTTTGAAACACAACTTGCCCGTTGAAATCCTAGGTGATCTTGTATTTGAGCTTAAACCTTTACCTGATACTCTTAAATATGCTTATCTTGATGAGAAAGAGATATATCCTATTATTATTAGTGCTAACCTTTTAGAGCATGAAGAAAAGAAATTATTGAAAACTCTGAAGAAGCATCGTGCTGCTATTGGATATACTCTTGATGATCTTAAGGGCATTAGTCCCACTCTATGCCAGCACAAAATAAAATTAGAGAAAGACGTGAAGCCGGTTGTTGATCACCAGTGACGGTTAAATCCTAAGATGAAAGATGTGGTAAGAAAAGAAATACTAAAGCTTCTGGAGGCAGGTAGAATTTATCTTGTTGCTGATAGTCAGTGGGTAAGTCCTGTCCATTGTGCCCATAAGAAAGGAGGTATTAATGTTGTTCCTAATGGTAAATATGAATTGATCCCACAAAGAATTGTTACAGGTTGTAAAATGGTAATTGATTTCCGCAAATTAAATAAAGTCACTAAAAAGGATCATTACCCTTTACCTTTTATTGATCAAATGCTAGAAAGATTATCCAAACATACACATTTTTGCTTTCTAGATGGTTATTCTAGTTTCTCTCAAGTACCTGTGTCAAAAGAGGATCAAGAAAAGACAACTTTTACTTGCCCTTTTAGTACATTTGCTTATAGACGTATGCCTTTTGGTTTATGTAATGCACCTGCTTCCTTTCAAAGATGTATGACTGCTATATTCTCTAACTTTTGTGAAAAGATTGTTGAGGTTTTCATGGATGATTTCTCCATTTACGGAACTTCTTTTGATGATTGCATAAGCAACCTTGATCGAGTTTTGCAGAGATGTGAAGAAACTAATCTTTTCTTGAATTGGGATAAGTGCCACTTTATGGTTAATGAAGGTATTGTCTTGGGGCATAAAATTTCTGAAAGAGGTATTGAAGTTGATAAAGCTAAAGTTTATGCTATTGAAAAGATGTCGTGTCCTAAGGACATTAAAGGTATAAGAAGTTTCCTTGGTCATGCCGGTTTTTATAGGAGGTTCATTAAGGACTTCTCTAAAATCTCTCGGCCTCTGACTAATCTCTTACAAAAAGATGTTCCTTTTGTCTTTGATGATGATTGTGTAGAAGCATTTGAAATACTTAAGAAAGCTTTGATTTCTGCACCTATTGTTCATCCCCTTGATTGGAATTTAGCATTTGAAATCATGTGTGATGCTAGTGATTATGCTGTAGGGGCTGTTCTGGGACAAAGAGTTGATAAGAAATTAAATGTTATTCAATATGCTAGTAAAACTCTAGACAGTGCCTAGAGAAACTATGCTACTACTGAAAAAGAAGTTTTAGCAGTTGTATTTGCTTGTCATAAGTTCAGACCTTACATTGTTGATTCTAAAGTAACTGTTCACACTGATCATGCTACTATTAAATATCTTATGGAAAAGAAAGATGCTAAACCTAGACTTATTAGATGGGTTCTCTTGCTACAAGAATTTGATTTGCATATTATTGATAGAAAGGGAGCTAAGAACCCCGTTGTAGACAACTTGTCTAGGTTAGAGAATGATCTTGATGACCCACTGCCTATTGATGAGAGCTTTCCTGATGAACAATTAGCTGTCGTAAATGCTTCTCGTACTGCTCCATGGTATGCTGATTATGCTAATTATATTGTTGCTAAGTTTATACCACCTAGTTTCACATACCAGCAAAAGAAAAGGTTCTTCTATGATTTAAGATATTACTTTTTGGAAGACCCACATCTTTATAAATAAGGACTTGATGGTGTTATTAGACGTTGTGTACCTGATCATGAACAAGAACAGATCCTACGCAAGTGTCACTCCGAGGCTTATGGAGGACACCATGCTGGGGACAGAACTGCACATAAGGTATTGCAATCCGGTTTTTATTGGCCTACTCTCTTCAAGGATGCCCATAAGTTTGCCTTGTATTGTGATGAATGTCAAAGAATTGGTAACATTAGTAGACGTTAGGAAATGCCTATGAATTATTCACTTGTTATTGAACCATTTGATGTTTGGGGTTTTGATTGTCTGGGACCGTTTCCTTCCTCTAATGGATATACACATATTTTAGTTGCTGTTGATTACGTTACTAAGTGGGTAGAAGCTATTCCAACTAGTAGTGCTTATCATAACACCTTTATTAAGATGCTTAAAGAAGTTATTTTTCTGAGGTTTGGAGTCCCTAGATACTTAATGACTGATGGTGGTTCACATTTTATTCATGGTGCCTTTCGTAAAATGCTTGCTAAGTATGACGTTAATCATAGAATTGCATCTCCATACCATCCATAGTCTAGTGGTCAAGTATAATTGACTAATAGGGATCTTAAATTAATTTTGCAAAAGACTGTTAATAGATCTAGAAAGAATTGGTCCAAGAAACTTGATGATTCATTATGGGCTTATAGAACTGCATACAAAAATCCTATGGGTATGTCTCTGTATAAGATGGTTTATGGAATAGCATGTCACTTACCTCTCGAACTAGAACATAAGGCATATTGGGCCATTAAAGAGCTCAATTATGATTTCAAACTTGCCGGTGAGAAGAGGCTTTTTGACATTAGCTCACTTGATGAATGGAGAACCCAGGCCTATGAAAATGCCAAACTGTTTAAAGAAAAAGTTAAAAGATGGCATGATAAAAGGATACAAAAACGTGAGTTTAATGTAGGTGATTATGTATTATTATACAACTCTCGTTTAAGATTTTTGCAGGAAAACTTCTCTCTAAATGGGAAGGTCCTTACGTCATCGAGGAGGTCTACCGTTCCAGTGCCATAAAAATCAACAACTTCAAAGGCACAAATCCGAAGGTGGTGAACGGTCAAAGAATCAAACATTATATCTCAGGTAATCCCATAAATGTTGAAACTAATGCTATTGAAACTGTAACCCCAGAGGAATACATAAGGGACACTTTCCAGAATGTTTCAGACTCCGAAAAGGAATAGGTACGTGGTACGGTAAGTAAACCGACTCCAAAACAATTCTAATGGCAATTTTTCTCTATTTTGGAATACTTAAGAAAATACGAAAATAAGAAGCAGTCCGGGAAGGACATGAGGCGTCCACGAGTGTGGAGGGCGCGCCCTACCCCCTGGGCGCGCCCCCTGCCTCGTGGGCACCTCGTGTGCTCTCCGGACTATGTTTTCTTGCATGATACTTCATTTGGTCGGTAAAAATTCATTATATAATCTCCTAAAGGTTTTGACCACCGTATCACGCAAATATCTCTCATTTTTGTTTCGATCTATTTTCTGTCAGGGTTCTCAAGGCCATGCATCATGTCGTCTCCCTTCTCCTCCAACAATGAGGGCAACGATGCTTCGCTAATGAAGATAGAGCTAAAGAGAGAAGATCCCAGAGAGATCAACAAGGATGATGGGATCAAGAAGGCCTTGGGAGATCAAGTTCCAGCAGTAGTAGACGAAGAAATCCTTCAACCTCATCATAATCTCTTTACCTCAACGGGGATTGAAGCTTCCAAGATGATTGAGTTAGCTCACATTCAAAACAAGTATCTCACAAGTGAAAATATTTTGTTGAAGGAGCATATCATCACTCTCAAGGGCATTATCCACAAACTGGAGGACCTCCTACGCTCGATGTGCGACTACCCATCATCACCAACACCTTCTTCACCAACAAATAAGAACTGAGCATTGGGTATGGGCACTCCCCTTGGCAACTGCCAAGCTTGGGGGAGTGCCCCGGTATCGTATCACCATCACCTTTATCTTTACTGTTTTTCTTAGTTCCATCCTTTTGGTAATATCTTGATCTAGTAGAATAAAGTTTTAGTATGATCTAGTTGTGAGTTTTGCTTTATGATCCTTCTATGTAATCGAGTTTGTGAGTTATATATAATAAAGATTAGTGTTGAGTCAAGGGCTTGATTATCTTGCTATGATCTTGAGGGAATAAAATAAAAGAGAAGAAATAAATAGAGCATATGGATCTTATGGAGAGTAATGACTTCACATATAAAGAGTATGATGAATAAAAATTGTTGAGAGTTGACAAGCATAGTTTTGGTCATCGTTGCAATTAATAGGAAGTAATAAAGAAAGAGAGGTTTTCACATATAAATATTCTATCTTGGACATCTTTTATGATTGTGAGCACTCATTAAAATATGACATGCTAAAGAGTTGACGTTGGACAAGGAAGACAACGTAATGGGTTATACTTTCTTACATATCAAATAAATTATATTGTCATGGATCATCCAACATGTTGAGCTTGCCTTTCCCTCTCATGCTAGCCAATTTCTTTGCACCAAGTAGAGATACTACTTGTGCTTCCAAATAACCTTAAACCCAGTTTTGCCATGAGAGTCCACCATATCTACCTATGGATTGACTAAGATCCTTCAAGTAAGTTGTCATCATTGCAAGCAATAAAAATTTCTCTCTAAATATGTATGACTTATTAGTGCGGAGAAAATAAGCTTTACGATCTTGTGATGTGGAAGAAATAAAAGCGATGGACTGCATAATAAAGGTCCATATAACAAGTGGCAATATAAAGTGACGTTCTTTTGCTTTAAGATTTCATGCATCCAACCACAAAAGCACATGACAACCTCTGCTTCCCTCTGCGAAGGGCCTCTCTTTTATTCTTGTCTTATACTTCATGCAAGAGACACGGTGATCTTCACCTTTTCTTTTTATGTTTTATCCTTTGGCAAGCACTATGTGTTGAAAAGATCCAGATATATATAGCTAATTGGATGTGAGTTTTCATGAACTATTATTGTTGACATTACCCTTGAGGTAAAAGGTTGGGACGCAAAACTCTAAGCCCCTATCTTTCTCTGTGTCCGATCAAAACTTCATACCCATAAATATTGCGTGAGTGTTAGCAATTGTGAAAGACTAAATGATAGTTGAGTATGTGGACTTGCTGAAAAGCTCTTATATTGACTCGTTCTGATGTTATGATAAATTGCAATTCCTTCAATGACTGAGAATATAGTTTGTTAGTTTTCAATGAAGTTTATGATCCGTACATGAAACTGTGAATGAATTGTTACTTTAGCATAGGAGATCATATGAAAATATATGTATATGTTGATGTTCTAACAATGATCATGATGCCCTCATGTCTGTATTTTATTTTTATCGACACCTCTATCTCTAAACATGTGGAAATATTTTTCGATATCAGCTTTCGCTAGAGGACAAGCAAAGTCTAAGCTTGGGGGAGTTGATACGTCCATTTTGCATCATGCTTTTATATCGATATTTATTGCATTATGGGATGTTATTACACATTATGTCACAATACATATGCCTATTCCCTCTTATTTTACAAGGTTTACATGAAGAGGGAGAATGCCGCCAGCTGGAATTCTGGGCTGGAAAAGGAGCAAATATTAGAGACATATGCTGCACATCTCCAAAAGTCCTAAAACTTCACGGGAGCACATTTTAGAAAATATAAAAAATATTGGGCGAAAGAAGTACCAGAGGGGGGGTCACCCACCGTCCATGAGGGTGGGGGCGCGCCCTACCCTCTGGGCGCGCCCCTGCCTCACGGGCCCCCTGGCAGCCCTTCGATGCCCATCTTTGGCTATATGGAGTCTTTCGTCGAGGAAAAAAAATCATAATCTAGCTCACGGGACGAAACTCCACCGTCACAAGGTGGAACCTTGGCGAAACCAATCTAGGGCTCCGGTGGAGCTGTTCTGCCAGGGAAACTTCCCTCCGGGAGGGGGAAATCATCACCATCGTCATGACCAACGATCCTCTCATCGGGAGGGGGTCAATATCCATCAACATCTTCACCATCACCATCTCATCTCAGACCCTAGTTCATCTCTTGTATCCAATCTTTGTATCCAAACCTCATATTGGTACATGTGGGTTGCTAGTAGTGTTTATTACTCCTTGTAGTTGATTCTAGTTGGTTTACTTGGTGGAAAAGCATATGTTCAGATCCATTATGCATATTAATACACCTCTGATTACGAACATGAATATGCTTTGTGAGTAGTTACGTTTGTTCCTGAGGACATGGGAGAAGTCTTGCTATAAGTAGTCCTGTGAATTTGATTTTCGTTCAATATTTTGATGAGATGTATGTTGTCTTTCCTCTAGTGGTGTCATGTGAACGTCGACTACATGACGTTTCACCATTGTTTGGGCCTATAGGAAGGCATTGGGAAGTAATAAGTAGATGATGGGTTGCTAGAGTGACAGAAGCTTAAACCCTAGTTTATGCGTTGCTTCGTAAGGGGCTGATTTGGATCCATATGTTTCATGCTATGGTTAGGTTTACCTTAATACTTCTATTGTAGTTCAGATGCTTGCAATAGGGGTTAATCATAAGTGGGATGCTTGTCCAAGGAAGGGCAGTACCCAATCACCGGTCCACCCACATATCAAATTATCAAAGTACCTAACGCGAATCATATGAACGTGATGAAAACTAGCTTGACGATAATTCCCATGTGTCCTCGGGAGCGCTTTCCCTTATATAAGAGTTTGTCCAGGCTTATCCTTTGCTACAAAAAGGATTGGGCCATCTTGCTGCACCTTATTTACTTTTATTACTTGTTACCCGTTACAAATTGCTTTATCACAAAAATATCTCTTAGCTATAATTTCAGTGCTTGCAGAGAATACCTTGCTGAAAACCGCTTATCATTTCCTTCTGCTCCTCGTTGGGTCCGACACTCTTACTTATCGAAAAGGCTACGATAGATCCCCCTACACGTGTGGGTCATCACACCTCCAGGCGTTGTATGCCCATGGAGGTAGCCATCCGAAGACCGTGCAATAAGGCCTCGTATTCGGCTGCATTGTTGGAGTCTGTGTATAATATTTGGAATACATACTGGACTGTGTCTCCAGTGGGGGATGTTAAAATGACGCCTGCTCCTAAACCGGCCAGCATTTTAGAGCCATCAAAGTACATGACCTAATTGGAATATGTGCTGCACTCTTTAGGGAGTTCGACCTCTGTCCATTCGGCGACGAAGTCAGCCAATACTTGTGATTTAATGGCCCGATGTGGTTTGTATGTTATGTCAAATGGTAGGAGCTCAATAGCCCACTTAGCAATCCGACACGTAGTGTCGCGGTTATTTATTATGTCATTAAGTGGTACGTCGGAAGCCATTGTAATTGAGCACTCTTGGAAGTAGTGTCGTAGCTTCCGGGATGCCATGAATACTGCATATGCTATCTTTTGGTAATGAGGGTACCGGGATTTACATGGTGTAAGGATAGTGGATATGTAGTATACCGGTCTCTGGAGTGGGAACTTGTGTCCGTCCTCCTCTCGCTCAACGACGAGCACTACGCTCACCACCTGGTGTGTTGCAGAGATGTATAATAACATAGGTTCACCGACGTTTGGCGCGGCCAGATCGGGTTGCTTGCTAAAAGAGCCTTTATTTCCTCCAGTATGGCCGTTGACGCTTCCGTCCACTCGAAGTGGTAGGTACGTTGGAGAAGGCGATAAAGTGGCAATGCTTTTTCTCCTAGTCTGGAGATAAAGCGGCTTAAAGCTGCCACGCATCCGGCTAGTTTTTGGACCTGTTTGAGATTGGTTGGCGTGGCCAATTGTGAAAAAGCGCGGATTTTGGATGGATTTGCCTCAATTCCTCTATTGGAAACGATGAAGCCCAACAACTTTCCGGCGGGAATGCTGAAAACACACTTTTCCGGATTGAGTTTAATGTCATATGTCCGGAGATTGTCGAATGTGAGATGCAAGTCATCTATTAACGACTCAACGTGTTTAGTTTCGAGGATGACGTCATCCACATATGCTTCCACTGTCTTGCCGATTTGGTGCTCCAGGCATGTTTGAATCATGCGTTGGTAGGTGGCGCCGGCGTTTTTAAGCCCAAAGGGCATAGTGTTGAAGCAGAAAGGCCCGTATGGGGTGATGAATGCCGTTGCGGTTTGATCGGATTCCTTCATCTTCATTTGATGGTATCCGGAGTATGCGTCGAGGAAACACAGTGAGTCGTGTCTTGCGGTAGCATCAATGATATGATCGACGCGGGGGAGGGGGAAGGGATCCTTAGGGCAAGCCTTATTGAGGTCTTGAAGTCGACCCACAGGCGCCAGGATTTGTCCTTCTTTGGTACCATCACCAGGTTTGCTAGCTAGTCCGGGTGTTTTATTTCTCTGATGAATTTGGCCTCGATTAACTTGGCTAGCTCCTCCCCCATGGCTTGTCGTTTAGGTTCAGAAGAGTGTCGCAGTGTTTGCTTGACCGACTTATATCCGTTCAGTATATTGAGGCTGTGTTCGGCTAGCCTACGTGGGATTCCTAGAATATTAGAAGGGTGCCAAGCGAATATATCCCAATTCTCGCGGAGGAACATTCATAGTGCGGCATCAACCGTTGGGTCCAGTTGTCCCCGATGGAAGCTGTCTTCTTGGGGTCCGTCGGGTGGACTTGGAATTTGACTATTTCGTCTGCTCGTTTGAAAGAGGTTGATTTGGGACGCTTATCAAGGATTACGTTGTCCCTATCCACCGTGGAGCGTAGTGCGGTTAACTCTTTGGCCGCGAGGGCCTCAGACAGTGCCTCGAGGGCTAGGGATGCTGTTTTGTTTTCAGCGTGGAGGGCTATGTCCGGATTACTAGCAAGAGTGATAATACCGTTGGGCCCGGGCATCTTGAGCTTCATATACTCGTAATGAGGCATAGCTTGAAAGCGTGCGAATGCATCTCGCCCCAATAGCTCATGATATCCACTGTTGAAAGGGGCCACTTGGAAGGCTATCTCTTCAGACCGATAGTTCTCTGACGTGCCGAATACTACATCGAGTGTAATTTTCCCCACGCATCGTGCCTCCCGGCTGGGAATGATCCCTTAGAAGGTTGTATTACTATGCTCGATGCGGCTCCTGTTTATTTCCATTTTATTCAGTGTGTCCTCGTAGATGAGATTTAGTCTGCTGCCACCGTCCATGAGCACTTTAGTGAGCCGAAAGCCGTCCACAATTGGATTGAGGACCAAGGCAGCTGGTGCCCGGACTGACCAGACTTTTGGTTCGCCACTGGCGTTGAAAGTTATGGCCGTGTCGTTCCAAGGATTTATTTTTGCGACTTGGCAGACTTTGGCAAGGTCGCGGAGTGCCCTCTTGAGCCGATTGTTTGAAGCGAAAGTCTCAAAGACTATCAATACTTTGTGGCTGTCGTGTTCCAGGGGGAGTTGCTCCTCGGTGTTTTTGGTGAGGATATCCTCGCCGCTCTTGGCCACTTGCCGGAGCATCAAACATGCTCTAAGGCTGTGGGTTGGTATGGTATCCGGTGGCGTGTGTATTTTGCATGGCCTATCGAGCCATCCCTCTAGAACAGTTCCGCGCCCCGTGATGGGCTTCGATTTCTTTACTACTGGGACGGGCACCCTGCGAGGGTGCATCCTTTTTTCCCGGATGAGGGGTTGAGTGGAAACTGGTGGTTCCTAGCGAGCTAATTGAGCTTTCCAGACGCTTTCCATTGCGCAGTACTTCTGTACTATGGTTGCCGTCAGCAAAGTGTGATACGTGACGGCGGTTGATGGCATTGAGGATTCCTTCGTTCGTGCAATTATTGCAGAATACCGAGGTTTGGAAAAGCGCCACAGTGTTTGCTTGACCAGCTTTTATCCCGAGGACCCCTTAATCCAGGACTCCCTCACCTGGGGGGTGCCCCGAGGGGGGGAAAACCCACCAGGGCACGCCAGGGCCCCCTGGCGCACCCAAGTGGGTTGTGCCCACCTCGGTGGCCTCCCGCACCCCTTCTTTGCACTATAAATTCCCAAATATTCCGAAACCCCTCGGGGTTAACCTAGATCAGAAGTTCCGCCACCGCAGGGCTGCGTAGCCACCGAAAACCAATCTAGACCCGTTTCGGCACCCTGCCGGAGGGGGAATCAACTCCGGTGGCCATCTTCATCATTCCGGCGGCCACCACGATGAGGAGGGAGTAGTCCACCCTCGGGGCTGAGGGTTTGTACCAGTAGCTATGTGTTTTTCTCTCTCTCTCTCTCTCGTGATCTATATCATGGGCTTTGTTAATATAGTCGGATCATATGATGTTTCTCCCCTCTATACTCTTGTTGTGATGAATTGAATCTTTACCCTTTGAAGTTTTGTCATGTCGTATTGAATATTCAGAGATGATAACACATGATATATGTCTTGCGGTATGAATACTTGAGGTGACAATTGGGGTATCTTATTGATTCACTTGATATATGTTATGGCATTCAACTCGCAGATTCCCGCGGTGATGTTGGGGTAATCTATGCATAGGGGTTGATGCACGTTTTTCTCCGACGGAAACTTCGGGGTATCTTTATAGTTCTTTGTGTGGATTGAGTGTTATGAATATGAATATGCTTTCTTGTTACTCTAGTACGAACTCTAGGATAGATCGAACGGAAACAATAGATTTGTTTATTTTAGTATGAACTCTTGAATAGATCGATCAGAGAGAATAGCTTTCGGGTGGCTTCACACCCTACAAACAATTCCTATATTTTGTTCTCCGCTAATAGGAACTCGGGAGTGATTCTTTACTGTACTTTGAGGGAAAATCATGTGATCCAACTATGTTAGCACCGTTGAGAGATTGCACTAGCGAAAGTACGGACCCTAGGCCTTGTTTTTAAGCATTGAAACACCATTTTTGTGCCTGTTTACTATTTGTTACCTTGCTGCTTTTATTTATTCAGACTATAAAAATATATTTCTACCATCCATATTACACTTTTATCACCATCTCTTCGACGAACTAGTGCACCTATACAATTTGCCATTTGTATTGGGTGTGTTGGGGACACAAGAGATTTCTTGTATTTGGTTGCAGGGTCGTTTGAGAGAGACCATCTTCATCCTACACCTCTCACAGATTGATAAACCTTAGATCATACACTTGAGGGAAAATTGCTACTATCCTACAAAACTCTGCGCTTGGAGGCCCAACACATGTCTACAAGAATAAAGTTGCATAGTAGACATCACGGTAGCATCGCTGGCAAGAATGAACGGGTCTGCATGATCTGCCATCGTTGTCCTGCTAACACAGGTCTTCCTGTAATCATCAACCTTTAGATGACCAAGAGGGATCCATGCGCACCTTAATAATGCCACCTTAACTTTCACATAGTTAATCTCCCAAATCTCTTTGATGGTTCCATAGCATACCCTTTTATCAGCTTCATCTACAGTCATGAATTCTATTCAAACAATGTTGTTCTGATATGAGGTCTTCTAATCACGTTCCTCAGTGTAGAACGTGTATCCATTTTTGTCATATGCTTGGTACATCAACACCGTAGGTGATGGCTTTTGTGCCAACCACGTAGCAATGTCATCGATGGATCCTTGTGCCAAACGATTCTTCAGCCATTCGGCATAGTTCTTAGTGTGCTCCTTCATCCCCACATCTGATGAAGGCACCATTGGTAAGAAGCTTTGGCATATCTCTGCCATGTGTTCTTCGGCATAAGCGCTGAGAATTGGGCTGTTAAGCAGTACCGTCAAATGGGCTTTCTCTGCCAATTCTCCGGGTGCAGCCATTTGCGTACCAGCGAGTACAGGCTTACCTTCCAGCCTTCCCTCATGGCGGGAGAGGGGAAAACCTATAGGTCTTTGTTTCATGTATTTAGTGCAAAACTCAACCACCTCCTCTGCAGTATAACCTTGTAGGATGCTTGCCTCTGGATGGTTTCGGTTCTGACAAAAGCGCTTCAGTATTCCCATGAACCGCTCGAAGGGATACATGTTGCGAAGAAACACAGGACCACAATACTTTATCTCGTCGACAAGGTGCACAGTGGGATGGACCATGACATCAATGAATGACGGTGGGAAAAACATGTCTAGGGTGGAAATATTCTTGCAATATCATCTTGCATATGATCCAACTCTTCAGGATCTACAACTTTCTGCCATAGTTGGTTGAAGAAATCAAAGAGCTCAATGAGTGCGTTTCTTATATCTTTGTCCATCAGATTCCTGATGGCCGTCGGGAGGATTTGTGTCAACATTACATGGCAATCATGTGACTTCATGTGTCCCAACTTCATTTTACCTAAGCTCACATCCATGAGACTTCTGATGTTTGCGGAGTAGGAAGAGGGTTTCTTAATTGACAACAAATAGGTGAAGAAATGTGCTGCTTCTTTTGTACTAAAATTGTAACTCCGGCGAGCTTTGATGAATTTGTCATCATCTTCTGCTTCACTATTGCGTTTTGATTGATCAACAAGCATATCGAGCCGTCAACCGTCACCATCCTTTCTTTTACCTTTAATCTTGAGCAGAGTACCACAGATGCTTTCACATACGTTCTTCTCTACATGCATGACATCGATGCAGTGACATACACGTAGAATGTCCCAGTAAGGTAATTTCCAGAACACCCTCTATGAGCCGGACTAGCCCTGATTACACGCGGGAAGCCCCTGGTACCGTCTAGGAGGGCTTGATTATCAAACCAATCTCATGTATATGTAGTGGTGCACCGGACTCATCCAACCATGTCCGTGGTCTTGACGACCTATCATTTTTTCTGGTTGGTGAGGCCGTCTAGTGCTCGGTGGCTAAAGCCGCCGCACATTCTTCCGCGCATAGAGCATGCTTAGTATTTCCTCTAACTGTGATGGTGCCACGTGAACCGGGCATCTTAAGCTTGAGAGAAGCGTAATGCGGGATTGCATTAAAACGAGCGAAATACGCTCTTCCGAGTAGTGCCTGATAGCCACTTCGGAATGGAGCGATGTAGAAATTTAACCTTTCGCTTCGGAAGTTGTCGGAAGAACCGAATACAACCTCTAGTAATAGAGAGCCCGTGCAGCGGGCCTCTAGGCCTCGTATTACTCCCTTGAAGGTAGTAGTACGGTGGCTTACTTTTGATGGGTCTATCCCCATTTTCGGACTGTGTCCTGATATACCAGGTTTAGACCACTGTTGTCGTCCATGAGGACTCGTGTGAGATGGTATCCGCTTATTATTGGGTCTAACACCAAGGCAACCAATCCTTCGTGTCGGATGCTTGTCGCGTGATCCCCGGGATCAAAAGTGATCGGGCAGGCCAACCAGGGGTTGAACCTAGGGGTGACGGGCTCTATGGCGCATGTGTCTCGGAGTGCATGTTTGCTTTTCCTCTTTGTCACATGGATCATGTTGACTATTTTAACCTCTGGTGGGAATTTTTTCTGTCCTCCAGTGCTTTGCTAGCGAGGTCCATCCTCGTCTTTGCTTGGTGTCTCCCCCCCTTGTGTTCGGCGTTTAGCTTACCGGCCTGCTTGAAGACCCAACATTCTCTGTGGGTGTGATTTGCAGGTTTATCGGTGGTGCCATGAATCTTGTTTGTCAAGAATCTTGTTTAGGCCAGACGGTCCATCTCTGCTGCCTTTGAAAGGCTTTTTCCGCTGACCCGGTCGAGAGCCCCTGTATCCGGCGTTTACCGCCGTATTATGTGGGCTATCCTCTTTATTTCAATGCTTGCTTTTATTGTGTTGTGGATTTCCATTGCCATCCCTAACTTCAGATGTGCTTGGGTCGCTGGTGCTGCTGCGGGCTAACCAGCTGGCTTCGCCCGAGCAAAAGCGGGTCATGAGACTTGTTAGAGCTGCCATTGTTCTCGGTTTTTCTTGGCCGGGGTGTCTGGCGAGCCATTCGTCTCGGACGCTGTGTTTGAAAGCTGCTAAGGCTTTGGCGTCCGGACAGTCGACGATTTGGTTCTTCTTGGTGAGAAACATGTTCCAAAGCTTTCGGGCGGACTCTCCCGACTGTTGAATTATATGACTTAAATCGTCTGCATCTGGAGGTCGGACGTAGGTCCCTTGAAAATTAGCCCGAAAAGCGTCCTCGAGCTCCTCCCAACTTCCAATTGAGTTTTCGGGGAGGCTTTTCAGCCAGTGCCGAGCTGGTCCTTTAAGCTTGAGGGGCAAGTATTTAATGGCATGGAGATCGTCTCCGCGAGCCATATGGATATGGAGGATAAAGTCCTCAATCCAGACCCCAGGGTCTGTGGTCCCGTCGTACGCTTCTATGTTCACTGGTTTGAATCCTTCTAGGAATTCATGGTCCAGCACCTCATCGGTGAAACATAGGGGGTGTGTGGCACCCCTGTACTTGGATGTACCATGGCGTTCAGACGGTTGTGCTATTTGGTTTTGATTTTGTGCCGGAGCACGCTTCCTAGATCCATAGATGGATCTGGTCGCACCGGATTTTTTGGCGCAAGTCCTCACGTACATCGTGTGTTGACTTATGTGCGTATTTTTTATCCGCTCTATCGCGGTCACAAGGTGGTGGATCCGGTCGTTTGGCCATTTCATTATTTGGCTGTGTGGGCTCTAAGGCCTCGTCATCGAATTCGGGCAACAGCTTGCGTTTTGGATAGCTCTTTGTCACCATACTTTGCTTCCCTATCGAGCACTTTGTTCCACCTGGTGTTGAATGTGTTTTGTGCGGCCTTAAGCCTTTGCTTCTGCTTCTTCAGACTCCTCGTTGTGGAAATAAGCCTTCTGCGGAGGTTCTCTTGCTCCAAGTGCGTTTCTGGGATGATGTGTGCATCTTCGTCCGGACTGTTTTCCTCCCCAGATGGGGTTGATGAGGGTTATCCTCGGCATTGCCGTGTTCGGACGTTGGATCCGTACTATGTTCGCCGCTTGCAGCTTCATCGTGCTCTCCTCCCGGGGCAATGTGGTCGTCGTTTCCTCTGGAGTCGACTGGAGTGTTATTTTCTCTTGCGCTGTTATCGTTGTTTTTGCTATGGTGGGACTTAGAGAGGCGCTGCTGACGTTGGCGCTTGGGTTGCTTCTTGGAGGGGCCATCCTCCGTTGTATCTTCGCCATTGCCTTCTTTGGGTGTATCCACCATGTATATGTCATGTGATGAAGTGGTTGTCCGGCGCCCTGTGGGCGCTAGATCCTGTTCTTCTCCTGCATCTTCGTCCATGCCATCGATGTCTTCGGAGTCGAGGTTGAGCATGTCGGTTAAGTCGTCGACAGTGGCTACTAAGTAGGTGGTGGGCGGGCAACGAATTTCTTCGTCGTCCGTATCCCATTCTAGCCGGACATAGTTCGGCCAAGGTTCTCCTGACAAGGAGAGAGATTTTAATGAATTTAGCACATCACCGAAAGGCGAGTGCTGAAACATATCCGCAGAGGTGAAGTCCATGATCGGTGCCCAGTTGGATTCGATGGGCCCGGATGCAGGCGGCTCAGAGTCCATGGCCGGAGACGAATCCAGCGGTTCGGAGACACGGCTCTCGTAAGGGGTGAAGTCAGTATCCGGCTCCATCGCCACTGAGAGTGCAGCCTCCATGGCAGGGTCTATCCCTCCGTCCTTGGATGGCGCAATTTTCTCCAGATTGAAGGACGGAGGAGTTGCAGATGCGATCTCCCGAACACTGTCCGACGGCAGAGTTATGTCGTGTTCGTCGTGACTGTGCAGCGCACCTGACACGGGCTCGAATCCGTCGAAGATCAAGTCTCCGCGGATGTCAGCAGTGTAGTTTAAGTTTCCGAATCTCACCTGATGGCCAGGGGCGTAGCTCTTGACTTGCTCCAGATGGCCAAGCGAATTGGCCCGCAGTGTGAAGCCGCCGAATACAAAGATCTGTCCGGGGAGGAAAACCTCACCCTGGACCACATCGCTATTGATGATCGAAGGAGCCATCAAGCCTTATGGTGACAACACAATGGAACTCTCAATGAAAGCACCAATGTCGGTGTCAAAACCGGCGGATCTCGGGTAGCGGGTCCCGAACTGTGCGTCTAAGGCGGATGGTAATAGGAAGCAGGGGACACGATGTTTACCCAGGTTTGGGCCCTCTTGATGGAGGTAATACCCTATGTCCTGCTTGATTGTTCTTGATGATATGAGTATTACAAGAGTTGATCTACCACGAGATCGTACAGGCTAAACCCTAGAAGCTAGCCTATGGTATGATTGCATATGTTGTCCTACGGACTAAACCCTCCGGTTTATATAAACACTAGAGGGGCCAGGGTTACACAGAGTCGGTTACAAGGGAGGAGATCTTCATATTCGTATTGCCTAGCTTGCCTTCCACGCCAAGGAGAGTCCCATCCGGATACGGGACGAAGTCTTCAATCTTGTATCTTCATAGTCCAACAGTCCGGCCGAAGGATATAGTCCGGCTGTCCGGAGACCCCCTATCCGGGACTCCCTCAGTCACCATCCTTTATTTTACCTTTAATCTTGAGCAGAGTACTAAGGATTCTTTCACATACGTTCTTCTCTACATGCATGCCATCGATGCAGTGACATACACGTAGAATGTCTTAGTAAGGTAATTTCCAGAACACCGATTTCTTCTTAAACACTTGACCCTTGGGTGTTTATTTCACCGTCAAAGGGTGGTTCTTGCCAAGTACAACATTAATTTGTTTAGCCATGTTCTAGACCACCTCCCCATCATAGGGTCTTGGGCCCACACCTACCTCTGTCGTACCATCAAATTCAGCTTCATCTTTCGATATGGGTGATTTTTCCGTAAGAACCTATGATGAGGCAAATACACAGTTTTGCGCGAGTTGGGGAGTCTTTTGCTAGTTGTCCTATCCATGCATGTTACACACCCTACATCTCCCTTTGTTTTGCCCCAATGTGTTGCCTAATGTAGGCATATCTTGAATGGTGTGCACCAGCATCACATGTAGATCAACGATCTCCTTTTTGTAAGCATGCATCATAACATTTTACAGCACGCGCATCTATCCACACTGTCAGCAGTTCTTTTACTAGTAGCTGAAAGTAAATGTCGATGTCATTGCCAAGTTGCCTTGGGCCTTGGATAATCATTGACATCATAATGTATTTTTTTTTCATACACAACCAAGGAGCTAGGTTATATATGCACACAAGCACCGACCATGTGCTGTGATTGGTGCTCATAACGCCAAAAGAATTCATCCTATCAGTACACTCCCCGCGCCTTATACTTCTAGGATCCTTGGAAAAGTCTTCTAACTGGTTGTCAATTAGTTCCCACTGAGCCCCATCTTTCGGGTGCCTCATATACTTATCCACAATTTGCTCATCATGATGCCACGACAACCTCTTTGCCTCTCTAGGGTTTGCAAACAAACGCCTCAACCTTGGAATTAGAGGCAAGTACCAAACAACCTTGAATGGGATTCATGTCTTTACCTCGTCGTCCAATTTGTACTTGTCATTTGCTCTCATGTGCTTGTATTGTGCATGCTTGCATGTGGGACATGCATGCAAATCTTTGTACTCACCACGATACAATATACAATCATTCACACAAGCATGTATCTTTAGTACTTCAAGTTCCAATGGGCAAACAATTTTCTTCGCTTCATTCATGCTTTTGGGGAGCACATTATCTTCTGGAAGAATTTCTTTGAAAAGACCTAACATATCTGTGAAGCCCTTGTTTGATAGGCTGTTTGCTGCTTTAAATCTGAGAAGCGCCAGGGTGGCACTCAACCTGGAATATATTTTTTTGCAAACTGGATATAATTCTTTCTTGGAGCCGCATCAATGGTTGGGAGATCCTTGTACCCAATCGTATCCTTTTTGGGCCCTCGAAATATGCAATCATAGCAGCAAAATCTAGCATATCAAGATCGTCATCATCTGCGTCAATGTCTTGGTTTTCCTGTGGGCGTTTCGGCTTTCCGGTGTTCCATTGGGAGCTTGACGCCTCTGCCCTCATGTTAGATTCAACATCCATGTGACACTGATCAGGGTTTGGCATCTTGCAGCCCTGGGTATCTTCATCCATGACCTCCTCTTCACCGGGTCTGGTCCAATGTGTATATCCATCCATGAATCCCCGAGAGACTAAGTGCCACTGGACATGTGCAACTTGATGTGACTTTGTATTAGCACAATCAGTACATGGACACATGATGTAATCCACATCACCAATTCTCCTCTTTGTACTTTCAGCCAAATTCATTAACTCTGTCATGCCACTGATAAAATCCGTGGTTTTCTGATCCTTCATCCATCGAGATCGTTCCATCTGCACCACATGAATGGCAATTAAAAACAAAATGACAACATTAATAAACGGATTAAATGCTGCCCAAAGATGTGTGCATAAATCACAAGGTTTTATTTTCATAATTACCGAGGGCACTCCATATTGTTATCCAGACATGCAATAACAAATATTAATGGCCAATCAATTTACATGCAGAGTACTAGTACAACACTACCCTTAGGAATTGAATACCTTAATTAAGCCACTCATGAAAAGAATACCTTAATTAATTAGCCGCGCAGTGACCTCCACCTAACAGATAGAGAAGCGCGATGCGGCGGCACACCGAGACAGCAGGGTTGAGGAGCAAAGCTTAGTGCGGCTGCCGCCTGAAGTTCGACCTCCACTATCCCGCCATCGACCGTGATGGATGTGCTCGAATCACGCCGCCGCCGACCTCGATGGTTGAGCTCCTCCTATCTCCCACCGCATACCGAGGATTGACCTCCTATGACGCCGCCACCGCCCATCGACAGAGGATTGACCTCTTCTCCGGTAGCCGCTGCCTAGGCCGCCGCCGCCATCTCTATATGTAGAGCGGCTATTTTTTTACGGATATCCGCAGAGCGGCTGTTTACATGGTATCACACTGCGGGTTACTCGGTTGGCAAACTCAAGAATCTTGATGGGTTTCTCCTCGTAAGTCAGGTCACTCTCCAACTAAATTGCCTCCAGGGGCACTGTATCTCTCAGAGGAATATCGACCATCTCCGCATGGCACTTCTTCAACTGGGAAATGTGAAACAAAATAATGAAGTCCTGAAAAACCTTCGAGTAATTCCAACTTGTAGGAAACTTCACCCATGCGTTCCAAGACTCTGTATGGCCCCACAAACCATGGTGCGAACTTTCCTTTGACTCCAAATCGTTTAACTCCTCGAAGTGGCGACACACAAAGATATGCTCTATCTCCGACTTCATAGGTTACCTCCTTGCGTTTAGTATCAGCATAACTCTTCTACTTGGACTGAGCTATCTTGAGTCTGTCACGGATCAACTTGACCTTCTCCTCCGAATCCCTGTTTAAATCTGGTCCAAACAATTTATGGTCTCCGACTTCATCCCATATCAATGGTGTCCTGCACCTCCTTCTGTACAAAGCTTCGAAAGGGGCCATCTTCAAACTGGTTTGGTAGCTATTGTTGTATGAGAACTCTACATTAGGTAAATTATCATCCCAACTAGATCCATAATCTAGTGCACAAGCTCTCAATATGTCCTCCAGAATTTTATTAACTCTCTCGATCTGCCCATCTGTCTGCGGATGAAGGGTTGTACTGAAATCTTGCCTGGTACCCAAAGTTTCATGTAACTAATTCCAAAGCTTTGCGGTAAACTGTGTTCCTCTATCTGATACGATGGCCCTCGGAACTCCATCCAGACATACGATCCTGGTCAGATATATCTTGGCAAGCTTAGCACTCGTATATGTGGTTTTCACGGGGATGAAGTGAGTGTCGGTGTCAAAACCGACAGATCTCGGGTAGGGGGTCCCGAACTATGCGTCTAAGGATCGATGGTAATAGGAGACAAGGGACACGATGTTTTACCCAGGTTCAAGCCCTCTTGATGGAGGTAATACCCTATGTCCTGTTTGATTGACTTTGATGAGTATAGGGGTTACAAGAGTTGATCTACCGCCCTAATTGTCTAGCCTGTATGATTATGATTGCCTCTACGGACTAAACCCTCCGGTTTATATAGACACCGGAGGGGCCTAGGGTTGTATAGAGTCGGTTTACAAAGAAAAGAATCTTCATATCCGAATGCCAAGCTTGCCATCCACGCAAAGAAGATTCCTATCTGGACACGGGGGAGAGTCTTCTATCTTGTATCTTCATGTCCCACCAGTTCGGCCCATGTCACGTAGCCCGGACGCCCGAGGACCCCCTAATCTAGGACTCCCTCAGTATCCCCTGAACCAGGCTTCAATGATGACGTGTCAGGCGTGCAGATTGTCTTCGGCATTGCAAGGCGGGTTCCTCCTCCGAACACTTCAAAGCAATTTGAACAAAAAGAACTTTATTCGGCAACAACGCAGTATCCGGCATCTATATCTCCGGCCTCATAAAGCAGGCTCCCCTTGATACCGCAGACAACTTTGGCTTCATATTAAACATTATACCCTTCGGCTTCTGCACCACCATCGCCTCCGCTTCCACGTGTCAGACGAATATGAAAGGTCCAAGTGTTTTTTACAGATAACACCCTGACTTTGCAGGGAAGGTGTCTATTTAAGGAGAATGGATCACAGATGCCATTCCACACCAGGTGAAAATCCTTAGAGCTTGCCACAGGAAACCGCGCAAACATGGTTGGAGTTCCCAGTTCTTCCTCACACCATCATGGCCCACAAAAAGGCAATTGGGAGAGCTTCTCGGTATCCCACGCCCAACTGACCAAGCTTCAGATGCAGGGGTATCTTCCCCCCGCGGATCTAGTCCCCGTTCTGGCGGGGTTAACTTCCATCAATGGCGAAGCCCTGGCAGAAAACTTCCTCAATCCTACTGAAGGGGAGCGAGTGTGCTTCGTTTCCTTTCTACTAAGAGGCGTTGGATTTCCAATCCACCCTTTCCTCCGAGGTCTCCTGGAGTATTATGGGCTCCAACTGCACAATCTCACACAGGGCTCCATTCTGCACATCACGGGCTTCGTTGCTCTTTGCGAGCTATTCCTAGGCTACGAGGCCCATTTTGAGTTATGGAGGAAATTGTTCTACCTTGTCCCTCGCTGCCAAAAGGGATCCATATTCAAGGTGGGCGGCACCGAGATATGGCACATAGCCAGAACCGGATACCTGTCTGGCACATTGAATAAGGCGTCTGAAGAGTGGTCCTCGGAGTGGTTTTATATTGAAGACGTCGCTCTCCCCGACCCAGTCCGAATGCGCCTTCCCGAATTTTCCAGTGTTCCACTGAAGAAACGCCATAGGTGGTGCCCACGGAGCCTCGAGGAGGAAGATAGCGCGGAAGTCAAGATGTTAATGGACAAGATAAAAATACTTGCCCAATCCGGACTATCCATGATTGAGGTCATGGCAATTTCCATAACGCGAGGCGTCCAGCCACTTCAATCCAGAGGACTCCCCATGTGGAACTTCAACGGGGAGGATGATACATCTCGCTACGGGCGCAAGGGTCCGGATAACTTTGCCGCCCCGGCCGCGGTGCTGGTGGATCTTTATAAAGGGGAGAAAGAAGAATTTACCTGCCTTTAGTGTCGGGACGGCTTCTCCATGTACAACCCCCCTAGCTGGGTAAGCTTTCAATCCAGAATCTTATTCAATCCTCATCCTAAGTTGCAACTAGTTGGACTCAAACCGACCAAGTTTAAACAGGAATGGTGGAAGGCCACCGCGGGGATCTATAGCCCTGCTCTGTAGCCGGAGAATGATATTCGGGACTGAGATCTTGGTTTTGAGGAGGATCAGGATATATTTGTAGATCTCAAGGAGGGGGTCTTCTATCAGGCGAGCTACGACGGCACAGAAGTGGTCATTGTAGCCGATTACCCCGGCCTCCTGCCATCTTCTCACGTAAGTGCCCAAGGAGAATCTCCTCCAAAAGAGCTTCCTCATAATGCCTCACCCCCGCACTGTCTCGTGCTCCAAAGGGGAGGCGCTCAGCGCGTCATGCTGCGCCAGAGGCGTCTCATTAGAGAGCGGCGCCTGCGCCAGGCGGGACTTCGAAGAGGAAGTCAAATGACAACATGGCCGAGCCTTCATCAAAGAGGTATGGATTTGAATACGCCCCCTGGCATTCACATCGAACTGTGACATTGTCCACTGTGTTTTATTAGGAAGAGTGTTCGCCGGACTATGTCCGGGAATCCTGCAGGTCGCGCCTCTACCAATCAGGTTCCAGACCCTGCTTCTAGGGCAGGGGCTGATATGGGAGTGACGCCGGATTGTCCTCCTTCAGAGGATTCGGATGATGTGTCCATCATGAACTCTGAAGTAGAGAGCGCCATGAATCATCGGCGACGGAGGGCCACTCTTTGCGACCCCAGCTTTACTGAAGAGGCGTTCAATGCCTTTAGTTCGGCTGATGCGTATATCCGAGCTGCTCGGGATGGGCTTGCCAGAGCCACTGGCCAGTACTTGAAGGATATGCGGGTAAGTATGCATTGTAGGTAATAATATACCAGTAGCCCCCGAGACTTGAAGAAGTTGAGACAACTGATTTAAGGATCATTGTATAATCGGGCACTCACGGAGAAGAACAACATGCTATCTCAGGAGCTGGAATAGTGCCGGACCCAGCTAACTGTTGTTACCGCCGAACTGGGGAAGTCCAAGGAGGCACCGACTAGTAAGGTTCCCTTTTATCTCGAAAATGTAATCATGTGCCAGTCGTGTTTATACGAATAAACATTGCTGCATTTATATGATTGCAGGCTCGTTGGCTCAGATGGAAGAGAAGCTAAAGGTCGCGCAAGTGGAGAAGGAATATGCCGAAAGGCAAGAGGCCGCCGGACAACGTGTACTGACATGGACCAGGGACGAAAAGAACAAGCTACAGGATGCCCTTACCCAGCTCTGCAAAGAGCTGAAGGATGTGCGGGCCCAACTAGCAGACGCTTTAAAGGAGAACAAAAAGCTGCGAGGCGGCATATTCAGTATGCCTTTCAACTTATTGTCGTACAGTTCGCTGAGGCGACTTCTGATAAGTTTATTCCTATAGGTATTTTGACTGGGCGGCCCGAAGAAGAGGCATCCAGCTTCGAAGGCGATTTGGTACAAGAGCTGTCCGAAGTGTATGAGCGAGCTCTGAAAGCGATGCGGGGCGTTGCCAAGTCTTTATGGACATTCGCATCCCCTCCAAGAAGTATGGATGAGCTAGTAAAGCTATTCAAGGGAGTTCGACGCCGCTTCAGATTATGGAAGATATCGGCTTGCTGGGAAGGTGCACGAGAGGCCTGGGCCATGGTGAAAACACAGTACACCAGACTTGATCCAAATCATATGGCCCGGCTCGGACCTCGGGGGTCGGATGGACAAGAGGTTCCAGTGAGCTTGGTATATGACCAAGTAAAGATAGCCGCCAAGTTTTCACAATAGGATTGTAAGCTGGACAGCCTGTTAGACGGTATAGAGGAAGAAGTTTTTGCGTCCAATTGACTATGTACTTCATTTGACAATTTTGTCCCTAGCCGAATTGTAAAACGATTTTCATGGCAGACCTTTTCGCTTCGACCTTCGGACCCGAAAGTGCAGAGTGTTTCCGAATACTGGACCGGCAATAAATACCGGGGCATGTGTGGAAACCAGGCGTAGGGGTCATAGTTGCTTGAACAGACAAGTTGTATTCGGTTAGCTATGTTATATTACTTATTAATTGTAAGAAACATCTTCCAGAGAGAATAGTTCCGTTAAGGGTTCCTTTCCCTGGGTGGACATGTGGTAGTATGCATGCCCGAACTGCGATTTGAAAAATCACAGTATACATAATATCTAGGGGTTCATAGTGCAATGAGGGTAAAACATCTTTAGTCTGCTGACCGATTATTTCTTTAAGAACGCTAGCTTTCGGCTTCACCCAGTCTGAGGTATAAGTCCGGATGACCCGGCTGTAACAATCGCAGAGGTGCTCCCTGTATGCCCTAGTCGAACTAACGGGAACGTAGGGCATAAGCACAAGAGCCAGGAAACCCATCTTGGCAAAAACTTAAGTCATAAAGGTGCATATAATGGCGAAGAAAAGGTATATATGAGAAAATAACATATATGTGGAGAGCTTAATGCTCGGAAAGTGATAATAAGCTTCTGTAAAAGAAGCCCCCAGGTTTTATGAGCGTATACATTTAAGGATGTGTACCTCATAAGTGTGCGGTCTAGCCGCACAATTACTATAAAGCTAAAGAAAAAAGTTTAAAGAGAGAGAAAATGGAAAAAAGAGAAACAGAAAACGAACAATGAGTCAAGCTCTAGGCATAGAATCTTCGGAGTCTGGCGGCATTCCACGGGTTCGACTCTAAGCGATTATCTGATGCATCGCGCAGATGGTACGCACCTCCAGTGAGAACTTCGTCTATAATGAAGGGACCTTCCCACTTGGGATTGAGTTTGTCCTTTTTCTTTTAAGGCAAGTGTAGAATGAGTTCACCAACATTATAAGTCGTGGCTCGCACTTCTCTTCTTTGGTATATGCGAGCTTGTTGTTGATAGAATGCGGAACGGGCTTTTGCAACATCGCGCTCCTCCTCCAGGGCATCTATACTGTCCTGCCGATCTAGCTCGGCTTCTCTCTCTTCGTCCATGCGCACTCGAGGTGAGTCATGAATGATGTCGCAGCGCAAAACAGCCTCCGCGCCGTACATCATGAAGAATGGTGTGTAACTTGTAGTGAGATTGGGCGTGGTTCGCAGCCCCCAGAGTACGGAGTCAAACTCCTCGACCCAGTGTTTGTCTGACTCTTTTAAAGACCATACTAGTCTGGGCTTAATGCCGCTCATGATAAGACCATTGGCTCGTTCGACTTGACCGTTTGTTTGGGGGTGATAGAAGGAGGCATAATTGAGCTTAATGCCCAAGTTAGCACACCATGTTTTCACTTCGTTGGCTATAAAGTTGGAGCCATTATCGGTGATGATGCTGTGTGGGACACCATAACGGTGTACGACACCGGATATAAAGTCTATCACTGGTCCAGATTCAGCCGTTTTAACTGGGTTGGCTTCTATCCGCTTTGTGAATTTATCTACCATGACCAGCAAATATTTTTTCTTATGGCTTCCCCCTTTAAGGGGTCCGACCATATTAAGCCCCCAGACCGCGAAAGGCCACGTAATGGGGATCGTTTGTAAGGCAGTAGGCGGCATATGGCTTTGATTGGGGAAAAGCTGGCATCCCACACAACGTTGGACAAGGTCATGTGCATCCGCTCGGGCCGTTGGCTAGAAGAAACCGGTACGGAAGGCCTTCCTTACAAGGGACTGAGCTGCGGCATGGTGACCGCCAAGACCAGCATGGATTCCGGCCAGGAGCTGCCGTCCTTCTTCTTCGAAGATACATCTTTGAAGTATTCTGGTAGCACTCTTCTTGTATAGTTCTCCCTCATGAACCTTGTAGGCTTTCGAGCGCCGAACGATGCATCGGGTCTCATTCTGGTCCTCAGGGACCTCTCACCTGTTAAGGTAGGCCAAGTAGGGTTCAGTCCATGGGGCAATTACTGGCAATATTATATGGGCCGATGGTGTTGTTTCCGTGGCCGAGCCCCCGATGATATCGGTATTGTGTTTGAAGTTTATGGGTATTACCGGATCCGAGCTAGTGTTGCCGCTCTCATCATGCCACACCACGGATGGCTTGAAGAGCCTTTCCAAAAAGATGTTAGGCGGGACGGGGTCACGCTTGGCACCCATGCGAGCAAGGACATCCGCCGCTTGATTACTTTCTCGAGCCATATGATGAAACTCGAGTCCCTCGAACTGAGCTGATATTTTGAGGACGGCGTTACGATAGGCCGCCATCTTCGGTCTTTGGCATCTAAGTCTCCATTTATTTGGGATATTGCGAGGCTTGAATCCCCACGCACCTCCAGGCGTTGTATGCCCATGGAGATAGCCATCTGAAGACCGTGCAACAAGGCCTCATATTCGACTGCGTTATTGGAGTCTGTGTATAATAATTGGAGTACGTACTGGACTGTGTCTCCTGTGGGGGACGTTAAAATGACACCCGCTCCTAAACTGGCCAGCATTTTAGAGCCATCGAAGTACATAACCCAATTGGAATATGTACCGTACTCTTTAGGGAGTTCGGCCTCTGTCCATTCGGTGACGAAGTCAGCCAATACTTGGGATTTAGTGGCTCGGCGTGGTTTGTATGTGATGTCAAATGGCAAGAGCTCAATGGCCCATTTAGCAATCCGGCCTGTAGCGTCGCGGTTGTTTATTAAGTCATTGAGTGGTACTTCGGAAGCCACCGTAATCAAGCACTCTTGGAAGTAGTGCCGCAGCTTCTGGGATGCTATGAAGACCGCGTATGCTATCTTTTGGTAATGAGGGTATAGGGATTTGCATGGTGTGAGGACAGTGGATACATAATATACCGGTTTCTGAAGTGGGAATTTATGTCAGTCCTCCTCTCGTTTGACGACGAGCACCGCACTCACCACCTGGTGTGTTGCAAAGATGTATAATAACATAGGTTCACCGACATTTGGCGCGGCTGGGATTGGGTTGTTCGCTAAAAGAGCCTTTATTTCTTCCAGTCCGGCCGTTGCCGCGTCCGTCCATTCGAAATGGTCGGTGCGTCGGAGCATGCGATATAGTGGCAATGCTTTTTCTCCTAATCTGGAGATAAAGCGGCTTAAAGCAGCCACGCATCCGGCTAGTGTTTGGACCTATTTGAGGTCTGTTGGTTTAGCCAATTGTGACAAAGCTCTGATTTTGGCTGGGTTTGCCTCAATTCCTTTATTGGAAACAATGAAGCCCAGCAGTTTTCCGGTGGGGACTTCAAAGACACACTTTTTCGGGTTGAGCTTGATGTCATATGTTCGGAGGTTGTCGAATGTGAGACGCAGGTCGTCTACTAGTGACTCGGCGTGCTTAGTTTTGATGACGACATCATCCACATACACTTCGACTGTCTTGCAGATTTTTTTCTCCAGGGATGTTTGAATCATGCATTGGTAGGTGGCACCGGCGTTTTTCAGCCTGAAGGGCATAATGTTAAAGCAGAAGGGCCCGTATAGGGTAGTGAATGCCATTGCGGCTTGATCAGACTATTTCATTTTGATTTGATGGTATCCGGAGTATGAGTCGAGGAAACACAGTGAGTCGTGTCCTGCAGTAGCATCAATGATCTGATCGATGCGGGGGAGGGGGAAGGGATTCTTAGGGCAGGCCTTGTTGAGGTCTTTAAAATCGACGCACAGGCGCCAGGATTTATCCTTCTTTGGTACCGTCACCAGTTTTGCTAGCCAGTCCGGATGTTTTATTTCTCTGATGAACCCGACCTCAATTAACTTGGCTAGCTCCTCCCCCATAGCTTGTCGTTTGTGTTCGGAAAAGCGTCGTAGTGTTTGCTTAACCGCCTTGTATCCCTTCGGTATATTGAGGTTGTGCTTGGCCAACCTGCATGGGATTCCTGGCATGTCAGAAGGGTGCCAGGCGAATATGTCCCAGTTCTCGCGCAGGAATGCGCGTAATGCAGCGTCGACTGTCGGATCCAGCTATGCCCCGATGGAAGCGTCTTCTTGGAGTGCGCCAGGTGAACTTGAAATTTGACTATTTAGTCTGCTGGTTTGAAGGAGGTGGATTTGGGGCGCTTATCGAGGATTACGTCATCCCTGTCTACTGTGGAGCATAGTGCGGTTAATTCTTCGGCCGCGAGGGCTTCGGATAGTGCCTCAAAGGCCAGGGATGCAGTTTTCTTTTCGGTGTGGAGTGCTATGTCCGGATCACTAGCAAGAGTGATTATACCATTGGGCCCCGACATATTGAGCTTCATGTACCTGTAATGATGTATGGCTTGAAAGCACATGAATGTATCCCGCCCCAACAGGGCATGATATCCACTGTTGAAAGGAGCCACTTGGAAGGTTATCTCTTCGGACCGATAGTTCTCCGGCGTGCCGAATACCACGTCGAGCTTGATTTTTCCCTCGCATCTTGCTTCCCGACTAGGAATTATTCCTCGAAAGGTCGTATTACTTTGCTCGGTGCGGCTTCTGTCTATTTGCATTTTATTGAGCATGTCCTCGTAGATGAGGTTCAATCCGCTGCCGTCGTCCAGGAGCACTTTAGTGAGTCGAAAGACATCCACAATTGGGTTGAGGACCAAGGCGGCTGGTGCCCGGACTGAAAGGAAATTTGGTTCGTCATTGGCATTAAAATTTATTGCCGCGTCGTTCCAGGGATTTATTGCTGTGACCTGGCAGACTTCGGTGAGGTCACGGAGTGCTCTCTTGCACCGATTGTTTGAAGCGAAAGTCTCGAAGACCGTCAATACTCTGAAGTCGTCGTCTTCCAGAGAGTGTTGCTCTGAGGTATTTTTGGTGAGGATGTCCTCGTCTCTCTTGGCCACTTGCCGGAGTATCCAACATGCTCCGAGGCTGTGGGTTGGTTCGGCATATGGTGTCGTGTGTATTTTGCATGGCCTGTCAAGCCATCCTTCAAGAACGGTTCCATGTCACATAATGGGTTTAATTTTCTTGCCTACGGGGTCGGTTGCCCTGTGAGGGTGCATCCTTTTTGCCCGCCAGGGAGGTGGCGAGAAGGCCGCTGGTTCCTAGCGAGCTGTCTGAGTTTTCCACGAGCTTTCCATTGTGCAGTACTTCTGTACTATGATTGCCAAGTCAGCTAAGTGTAGTATGAAATGGTGGTTGAGGGTGTTGAGCATTCCTTCGTCCGTGCAATTATTGCGGAATGCTGAAATCGCGTCCACGTCGCGGCAACCTTTAATCTTGTCCTTGACAAGTAGGAATCTGGCCCAAAAGTGTTGGACTATTTCCCGAGGCTGCTGCATACGTACATGAGGTCGCATATATCTGGGGGACCGGGATTGCTTGGTGAATATTGCTTGTGGTGGGTGGGTGGCGTTAAATCCGATCCTTGGCCCAATGCGGAGTCCGGAGTTAGAGAAGCTTCCCAATTTATTAGCTCGGGCTCCAGGATTTCCAATGGTTCGTTAGGCTGAACGCCCGATTCTGAGTTCGGAGGACTGGGAGTATTACGCAAACAAGTGTCCGGCTCTCTAAGCTCGGAAATCCGAACATAGCTTGTTTTCGGCATAGGGGAAGAGTTGTTGTTTCGCTCCTCTACGACCGCTATCTGATGGGTGACCGGTGGAGATTTGATTTCTCTCTAATCGGGATTAAACCCAATCCGATCATAATCTGTAGTGACCCCCAGGGCGGCGATGCGATCCGGGAGTTCACTTAACGACAACAAATCCGCCGGATCCAACTGTTGGAGTATTCGGGGTCGATGTTGAGACAATTTTCGATGACTTGGGAAGTCATCATCATAGGCTTAAAGGCCGAACGGGCGGCCATGGTAAAGCTACCCAGCCGGAGGGTTTGGCCTGAGGCCAGGGCCTCTCCGGAAGTGATACTGTCCTTGATAACAAGGCGAGCCATCAATCCTGTCGTCGATGCCATAGAGGAACTCTCAATGAGAGCACCAATATTGGTGTCAAAACCGGCAGATCTCAGGTAGGGGGTCCCGAACTGTGCGTCTAAGGATTGATGGTAACAGGAGACAAGGGACACGATGTTTTACCTAGGTTTGGGCCTCTTGATGGAGGTAATACCCTACGTCCTGCTTGATTGACTTTGATGAGTATAGGGGTTACAACAGTTGATCTACCACGAGATCGTAATGGCTAAACCCTAATTGTCTAGCATGTATGATTATGATTGCCTCTATGGACTAAACCCTCTGGTTTATATAGACACCGGAGGGGCCTAGTGTTGTACAGAGTCGGTTTACAAAGAAAGGAATCTTCATATCCGAACGCCAAGCTTGCCATCCATGCAAAGGAGAGTCCTACCCGGACATGGGGGAGAGTCTCCTATCTTGTATCTTCACGGCCCACCAGTCCGGCCCATGTCATGTAGCCCGGACGCCCGAGGACCCCCTAATCTAGGACTCCCTTAGTGATCTACCTTTGTCAAGCAATCAACTATAACCCAGATGGAATCATAACCAGAACGAGTCATGGGCAATCCGGTGATGAAGTCCATGCCCAGTTTGTCCCATTTCCAATCGGGTATCAACAAAGGCTAATGTAATCATGTTGGTTTCTGATGCTCCGCTTTAACTCTCTAACATACGTCTCATACTGCTACATACTCGGCAATATCCTTCTTCATGCCTGTCCACCAGAAGTTTTCCTTCAAGTCCAAATACATCTTAGTGTTGCTTGGGTGTATCGACTAAGGCGAATCATGAGCCTCCTAAAGAATTAACTTCCTGATCTCTGGGTCATTGGGCACGTAAACATGCTACTCAAACCATAAGGTTCCATGTTCATCCTCACGAAATCCTTCTACCTTTCCTTGGTTCATTCTTTTCTTTATCTCCGCAATGCCTTTGTCCAACTTCTGGGACTCTCAGATCGTTCCCAACAAAGTGGATTGAATTTTCAGTGCTGCAACAAAACCCTCAGAACTATCTCCAATCGAAGATCTCTGAGATCGTCAGCTAACTCCTGGGGTAATCCTCCAGTTGTGAGAGTATTAACATAACTCTTGCGGCTCAAAGCATCTACCATGAAATTGGCCTTTCTTGGGTGATAATGCAGTCTCATGTCATAATCCTTTATGAGCTCCAACCATCTCCTTTGCCTGAGGTTCAACTCCTTAGTGAAGATGTACTTCAAACTCTTGTGATCCGTGTAAACATCACAACTACTTCCGAGAAGAAAATCTCTCTAGTTCTTGAGCGCATGCACTACGACTGCTAACTCCAAATCATGCGTACCATAATTCAACTCATGAGGTCGAAGCTGACGTGAGGTATATGAAACCACTCTTCCCTCTTTCATAAGAACGTCTCCAAGTCCCTGACGAGAAGCGTCGCAATATACTTGAAAATGCTTGCGTATATTCGGAAGAATTATCACCGGGGTTGTAACCAAACATTTCTTCAACTCCTGAAAACTGGCCTCACATTCCTCGGTCCAATTAAACTTGGTGTCTTTCTTCAATACCTCTATCATAGGCTTCGTGATCTTGGAGAAATTCTCAATGAACCTCTGATAATATCCCGCGAGTCCAAGGAAACTACATATCTCTCCAACTGAGGTGGGTGCCTTCCATTTGGTGGCGGCTTCAACCTTGGAAGGGTCTACTACTATTCCTTCTCCTATTATAACATGTCCAAGAAATCCGACTTCCTTCAACCAAAACTTGCATTTGCGGAACATGGCATACAACTGATGTTCCCGGAGCTTCTCGAGAACCAAGTGCAAATTTTCCTTGTGTTCTTCTTCATTCTTCGAGTAAACAATATATCATCAATGAACACCATGACGAACTTGTACAAAAACTCATGAATACCTTGTTCATCATGCTCATAAAATAGGCAGGGGAATTAGTCAAACCGAAAGACATGACCGTATACTCATAAAGCCCATACCTCATGATAAAAGTTGTCTTAGGTATGTCCCACTCTCGGATCCCCAGCTGGTGGTATCCTGATCAAAGATCGATCTTGGAGAAAAGTCTAGCTCCCTGCAGCTGGTGAAACAAATCATTGATCATTGGTGGATGATATTGGTTCTTGATCGTCACCTCATTCAACGCATGATAATCTACAACCATTCTCAAGGATCCATCCTTCTCAACTAGAAGCACTGGGGATCCCCAAGGTGATGAACTCAGTTGAATATAAACTTTCTCCAATAATTCCTTAATTTGCTTCTTAATTTTCTCCAGATCATTTGCGGGCATCTGGTATGGTCTCTTGGATATTGGTCCGATGCCTGGCAACAACTCAATTAAAAACTCTATGTCTCGGTCTGGTGGCATGCCTGTCAATTCCTCCAGGAATGCATTGGGATAATCCTTCACAACTGTTACTTCCTCCTGAACAACTCCCAAAAGAGAATTCACCTGAGTCCACCTTGGTGTATGCCTCAACACATACTTGATCCATTTTCCCTCTGGGGTGGTGAGAAGAATCGACTTACTGGCACAATCAATATTTCCTTCATACTTGCATAGCCAATCCATGCCTAGGATCATGTCCAATCCTTGTGATTCTAGGATGATGAGGTCTGTGGGAAAAACATGTCTACATATGGTCAATGGCAACTGAAAACATCCCCGACTAGCCATAGTCTTTGCTCCTGGGGAACTTACTAACATAGGTGGCTTAAGGGCTACGGTCAGCAACTTAACCTTGTCCACTAATCCCCTTGATATGAATGAATGCGATGCACTGGTGTCAAAAAGAATAAGGGCTGTAAATGCATTAATCAAAAACTTACCAACAACTACATCGGGCTGCTCATCAATTTCCTCCACATTGACATGATTCGCCTGACCTCTAGTGAAAGGATTGGGCTTCCTTCTAGAGCTTCCATTACCATTCACATTGTTCGCTTTGGGACATTCGGTGGCGTAGTGTCCGGTTTTCCTGCACTTGAAGTAGGTAATGTGACTCAGATCTTTGTTTGCGGGTGTTGCGGAGTTGGAATGATTCTGATTGTCGTTTCCTCCATTCCCATTGCCATTTCTATGACCACTATGGTTTGTCCATTTCCTCTGTGATGAGAACGGCCTCCATGGTTATGGTGATTGTGTCCACCATACTTGCTGGATCCTGATCCATTATTTCCTGAGTACAGGGTATAGCGGGGCTTCTCCTGAGCTCCAGAGTTATACTTTCCATGACCGTACTTCCTCTTGCGGTTCTCTATCTAGTATCAACTGTTGCTTGCCTTCTAGAATGAGAGCCTTGTCAGTCAACGCTTGAAAGTTATTGAAGGTGGCCACGATCAACTGAGGTCCCAGATCATCGTCCAGTCCCTCTAAAATTTCTCCTATTTAGCGGCATATGTGACCACATCTCCTGGAGCGTATCGGGCTAACTGGCTGAACTCATCCACATACCGACCCACTAAACGACTCCCTTGGCGTAGGTTGTGGAATTCCCTCTTCTTAAGAGTTATGGCTCAAACTGAAACATGTGTGGTGCGGAAAGCCTGCTGGAACTGATCCCATGTCACATTGGCCATGGGGAAGGTGGTGGTGTAGTTTTCTCACCACGAAGCTACTGGTCCATCCAGTTGATGTGCGGCAAAACGCACCTTCTCAGCATTAGTGCATCCTGCGGTGGTCAACTCTCTTCCAATCTTGAAGAGCCAGTCATCTGCGACAATCGGCTCGGTGCTGCTGGAGAATACTGGTGAGTTCAACCTCAAGAAACGGGTAAGGTTGTCAACTAGGGGTGGTGGCGAGGGGTTGTTGTTCTGGTTCTGGATGAGCATATACATGAGGGCATTCTAGTTCTGGACCAACTCGGTAAGTTCTGGTGGTAATCTCGGGTCACGTCTCGGAGGCATCTGATGGGTTTGGAGTGGATGAGAAATTAGAATAGAATAAGGGCCTAGTGGGGAAAGTCACTACCCATATGTAAATGAGACAAATAAAAATCCAAATCACACCATTCAACTTTAATCAAGGTTCACACAATCGGGTCTAAGCTAACTATCACAAAATCTCATGAGCGGCATCGAATTGATCAAAAAAATCTAATCGAGAAATGGAAATACTAGTAATATCTAAAGTGATGGCCAGCTAAAAGTATTGTCCAGTAGAAGATTCCATCATGTCATCATCGTTGTTATCTCCATTGTCCAACTTCTCCTCGCTGCTTCTAGCTTCTTCTTCTTCTTCTTCTTCTTCAGGTATTCGTACTTCTCCGGTAGTACATTGATTCCATCACGGGTTGCCTTGATTTCACCTCCGGCTTGATATTTCGGATCACCAGCTTCCTAGTTTCCTTCATGCTATCGCACATCTGGTTCGCCAATCGGCGGATGTGCTGGTCCATATCCTGTATGTGTGACATGATCGACTCATCTTTCCTGGTGCGGACCATTTCCCATTGGTGATCCCGAGATTCGCATATCCTGTAGGCGGTGTCTTCAAGATCCTTGTTGTACTCCTCACAAATGCGTCCAAAGGTGATGTGTGCGGCCATACTCCTACCTAAGCTCCAGGTTGGCGCATCCAAGAAAACTCGATAGGCTCGGTAGTCGGTACAGAGGTCCTCCCAGGAATATAAACTTGGATCTCCCAGCATTTCTCCCTCAGCAAAGTCGCGGTGAAGGATCCGATGAAACTGGGCCGGGCGATGTTCAGATACTTCACGGCGATCTCCAGGTGTCGTCCGAAGGGCATGGTCTTGTCAGGCTGAGCAAACTTGGTCCTGGGGGTCGACATCTGTCGGTGTAAAAAAAGAGGGGTACACTTTTTGTACCCCTATAACTGTGCACGGGCAGTCTGAGCCGCGGACACCACCACACCAAGCAAGGCAAGGGAGGTGAGCCAGGGTAAGACCGAAGCTCAAGAGAACTAGAACGACGCCAACGCCAAGACCACGAAGAGCAAAGGGGATGAAGCGGACTCCCCTAGCAAGATCCTTGCCGGGAGACAGTTCTAGCAGCCCCGGCAAGACCCTTGCCGCGGCAACTCGTCCCGCGCCTACGGAGCAAATCACCCTTGAGTCCACTGCCCCCAAAGGGCAAGGATTCGGGAGACATCCCCGTGGCGGCATGCAGATCTTTGTGAAGACATTCAAGATCAGATACACACTATAGAAGATGACGACCCTTGGCGGGATCCTAACCGAGGAAAACCATAAGGCCCCCGGCAAGCACCTTGCCGGGGATGACAGCAGGCGCCTCGGCAAAACCCTTGCCAGGGCCCCGGCAAGGCCCTTGCCAAGGACATCCGCAGGACCACCACCAGGCCCACGCCGACTGTAAGTGCATCTAGTGCCACCCCTAGTTGGTTTTGGAGTATTGACGACAAACCTAGTTGAGGGACTAATGTGTTTGTGAGAATTGCAGGATAACACAGGTAGAAGTCCCTCATTGATTCGGTTTTACTACCAGAGATGACCCCTAAAAATGTATGAAGACAATGAAGCAAAAGGTGGTATATGAAGATATTCGCATTGAAGACTATGACAAAAGAAGACACGTTATGAAGCCTATGGAGCTCGAAGACTTAGATCTTTCGTAGTTCTTTTTCTTTTGTGTTGAGTCATAGGAACCACCGTACTGTTAAGTGGGGTCCAGGAGAACCAGTCAGAATGACTGAAGTGATGCCTAAACCAAAAACCTATGTCTTCGAGTGAAGACAATGAGAGCGAATCTTGTCCAGAGCCGGACAAGTCAGCTTTGCTTGTAGCCCAAGTAAAGTTGCCATGAGAGTTTGAAATCTGACCGTTGAGACACGTGTTAGTTCCTTAGTGACCCAGGGTCATTTCGGACAAATCAGGTCGAGTTGCCAAGTGGCTGTAAATAGCCCACCCCCTACAACCATAAACGGTTGGCTGCTCAGATTTCAGTGCACGACTTTTGTCGTTTGAGAGCAACCCATCTCGAAGCCTTTGAGAGAAAATTCCTAGCGAGGAGAAAAGCCCTAACCACCCAGAGCCAGAGAACAATAGGCATCACTTAAGTCTTCTTGTCTGTGTGATCTGAAGACTTATTACACTTGAGGACTGTGAATCCTCCAGACGGTTAGGCGTCGCGTTCATAGCATCCAAGAGACATTGTGGATTGCCAGTGAATGAAGTCTGTGAAGGTTTGGGAGTCTACCTTGAAGACTTACCAGAGTGATTGGGCGAGGACTAAGTGACCTTAGCTCAAGGAGAATACGGTGAGGACTTGGTGTCCTGAGCTGCGTGTTCAGGACTGGGTGTCTGGGACTGTGTGTCCTAAGGTTTAAATACCTAGCCGCTCCAACCAGACGTATAGTTGTCACAGCAACTAGAACTGGTCCAACACATCATTGTCTTCAACGAGTCACTGGTTTCATCTTCACTTCCTTTTACTTACTGTTACTCATTGTGAAGCCAGTGCATGCTTGCTATACCTTTTGTCTTCACAACGTAAGTGTATGATTTGTTTGGCTTCATAACTTCTTCCTACCTGATCCTTATTACACTGCAACTACTTGTCATTGTGCTTTCACTCTTTTGAATACTTGACCATGGCTTGCCTAGTGTAATCTAACTTCCGCTGCATAGTGATAGGCTTATCTCTACTGTTTGTCTTCATAACTTCCACGTTTTGAAGACTTTCATAAAAATCGCCTATTCACCCCCCTCTAGTCGATATAACGCACTTTCAATTGGTATCAGAGCGAAGTGCTCCCTTGTTCTATGTGATTCGGTTTAACCACCTGGAGTTTTAGCTATGTCGACTGCAGGGATAATCAAAGTCTCCGCAGCGTGCCCCGTCTTCGATGGAACTGAATATCCCTACTGGAAGAATAAGATGCGCATGCATCTTGAAGCCATTGACGTCGACCTATGGTATGTCGTCGAGAACGGCGTTCCCAAGGCTGGAGAAGGTGTCACTGCTGCTGATGTCAAGAAGTTCACTCAACTAGACTCTACTGCCAAAAATATCATCTATGGTCATCTGACAAAAGGACAGTATGGCCGTGTGAGTGCCTTGAAGACATCCAAGCTGGTCTGGGACTGGCTCTCCAAGGTCAATGAAGGCATCTCAACCCAGAGAGATCAGAGAATCAGTGTTCTTCACAACCTCTTCAACCGCTTCAAGCGAAATGACAATGAGAATGTCCAGCACACATTTGACTGGCTCACTGACATCACAAATGAACTTCAAGCCCTCGGCGCCACTGAGATCACCAAACATGAAATCGTCAAGACGCTGCTGAGATCACTTGATAGTTCGTTTAACATCCTAGCCCTGATGATTCAAGAACGTCCTGATTTCAAGACACTCGATCCGTCTGACATACTAGAGAGGCTCAACACACATGAGTTCCAGCTTTCTAAGAAAAGAGATATCTATGGTCCAAACTATGGGCGAACTCGTGCCTTGAAGGCAAAAGCTGTTTCCTCATCTGAAGAAGAATCTGACAGCAGTTCTGATGATCCTGAAGACATTGGAAGGGAACTTGCAATGCTAGTGAAGAAGTTCCAAAAATTCACCAAGAAGAAAGGCTTCAGAAAATCTTCACTATCAAGCTCAAGGAATGATGAAGCTTCTGCTCATGACTACAAGAAGAAAACATGTCACAAGTGCAAGAAAACTGGACACTTCATCTCTGAGTGTCCACAGTGGGACAATGAGAACAGAAGGAAGAAGAAGAGAAAGGAATATGAGTCTGACGACAAGAAGAAGAAGAAATACTCAAAGTCTTCTTCCAAGTCTTCCTCAAAGTCTTCATCACACAAGAAGAGCTCATCTGGCAAGGTACGTGCGTTTGTTGGCAAGGAAATGGATTCAGAGGAGGAGTCCGCTTCTGAGGAGGCAGAGGTGGAATCTGAGGAGGAGTCTGATTCTGGCATTGCGAGTCTGGCTATAGCATACGTCGCCAAGTCCATCTTCAACACTGAAGACAATGACTTCATCACCGACACTGATGCAAATGACAAGAACGACTCCACTCCTACCTACTGCTTCATGGCACGCGGTGCCAAGGTAAACACACGCACTACTCACTATCAAACATCTAGTGACGATGACTCTGACTGTGATTCAAAACCCAGCTACAAAACACTTGCTAAAATTGCAACTGAACAACAGAAAGCTATGGAACATATTCAAAAACTGTTAGACAGAAGCGATGATCTGTTGGGTGCTGAAATGACTCGATCTGAATCCTTAATTGAAGACATAAAAAATCTTCACGTTAAGTATCAGGAACTTGAAGATCGTCTTGATACTCTCTCAACAACTCATGAAAAGCTTTCCTATGATTATCTTCAAAGGAAGCAAGAACTTGAGAAATTGAGAGCGGCTCATGAAGATCTTCAAAAGGAAAACGAATCACTTCGCGCCGAACAGATCAGTTCCGCTCAGGAAGGATTTGAACCACCATGTCTTAAATGCATTGAGCGTGATAATGCTACTTCTGTTGCTGAATGTTCCACTGCTACTGCTGTTGCAATATCTTCAACTGTTGATGTGGTAACTAACCCCTGTGCTGAGGATACCACTGCTATTGCTGATGAGAATGCTAGGTTGAAGACATTGCTTGAAACAGGGATGTAAAAAAGTCTTAAAGGACATCAGACATTATGTGATGTCCTCAAGAAGCAGATTCTGAACCGAAACCCTAGGAAAGAGGGTGTTGGGTTCGTAAGGAAAATAAATGCAGATGGCTCTTACTGGAAACCTGAGCAGTACCCCAAAACCACATGGGTTGCTGCAAAGGAACCTTCAGCAGATCCATCCAATTTATCTAGCTTCACATGTGCTGACCCTATTATTATTGATGAATCCTTTGATGCAAACTATAAACTGTTTAAGAATCAGAATGGTGAAGTGTTTGCCAGGTACATTGGTACTAACTGCAGGAATGGACCGCCTATGAAGAAGATCTGGGTTCCGAAAAAATGTCTGGAAAATCTTCCTGTGAATGTCTTCATGACACCTCACTTGAAGAAGACAAACCTCAGACCAAAGACTTCATATGGTCCAAAGGCTTCATACAAACAGAGGACTCACCTGAGTCACACTAACGCAAATGTTTTGCAGGGAAACCATACTCAGGCATATGAATAAGAGAGCGGTTCATCGAACCGTCATGTTCATATGACCAAAAATTATTTTGCTTATTCCTATGAGTATTATTATCCACCTACAAGACTGTTTGCTAAGGCTTCAAAGCCAAAATTCTCAGATGCTGCACTTAGACTTATTGCTTCTAAGCCACCCTTGAAGATGTGGGTGGTTAAGAAAGCTTAACTCTCTTTTGCAGGGAAAGGTCTCCAGCAGAAAAACAAAATCTTTTGACGCTATTGCTGGGGACCTTAAAAATCTTGTAGGGCGCAAGATAAAATGCCCGAATGGCATCATTATGTACTTCGTTCCTGAATCGCATGCTACTCTCCCTATTAGTCCTAATCTGGATCTAAGTTTTCATAACCCACTGGTTCGTCAAATGTTTTTGCTTCACAATTCTCTTCGTGAAGCCTATCCCCCTAACTGCACTGTAGGGTACGACACCAGCGTCTTCAAAGTCTTCAGAATGGATTATTGACAGTGGGTGTACAAATCACATGACTGGCAAAAGAAGCCTTCTTATGGACTCAACCTTACGTCCATCCGACAAGAGCCACATCACATTTGCTGACACTGGTAAAAGTAAGGTATTGGGTCTAGGTAGAGTTGCAATCTCAAAGGATCAACACATGGATAAAGTCATGCTTGTTGAATCCCTTGGCTTCAACTTAATGTCTGTCTCAATGCTTTGCGATTTGAACATGATCGTAATGTTTGGAAAATATCGTTGCCTAGTACTAATGGAATCTGACAAGTCTCTAGTGTTTGAAGGGTATCGAAGAGATGATCTGTACGTGGTAGATTTCTCAGCAGGGCCACAACTTGCAGTATGTCTTCTTGCAAAAGCTTCAGAATGCTGGCTTTGGCATCGGAGGCTTGGGCATGCTGGCATGAGGAACCTCCACACCCTTGCGAAGAAGAAGCATGTCATAGGCATCGAGGGCATCAAGTTCAAGAAAGATCACTTATGCGGTGCCTGTGAAGCAGGGAAGATGACAAGGGCAAAACATCCTTCGAAGACAATCATGACTACTACTCAACCCTTCGAACTGCTCCACATGGATCTTTTCGGCCCCACTCACTACTCAACTTTTACTACTACTGCTTGCCTCTATGGCTTTGTCATTGTTGATGATTACTCTAGATATACTTGGGGTGCACATAATCCTTTACAAGACTGAAGTGTAGGATGTCTTCAGACGCTTCGCCAATCGTGCTATGAACAATTTTGGCGCCAAGATAAAACACATCAGAAGTGACAATGGCACTGAATTCAAGAACACTGGCCTTGATACATATCTTGATACCTTGGGCATCACACATGAATTCTCAGCTCCGTACACGCCACAGCAGAATGGCGTCGTCGAACGCAAGAACAGAACACTCATTGAGATGGCCAGAACAATGCTAGATGAATACAAGACTCCAAGAAAATTCTGGACTGAAGCCATTGACACTGCATGCCATACAATCAATCGTGTTTATCTTCACAAGCTTCTGAACAAGACATCTTATGAACTCCTAACTGGCAAGAAGCCAAATGTCAGTTACTTCAGAGTATTTGGCGCAAGGTGCTGGATCAAGGACCCGCACCACACCTCAAAGTTTGCACCACAAGCACATGAGGGCTTTATGCTTGGATATGGAAAGGATTCGCACTCCTACAGAGTCTTCAATCTCTTTCATTACAAAGTGGTTGAAACAGTGGATGTGCGGTTCGATGAGACAAATGGTTCACAAAGAGAGCAACTGCCAAATGTGCTAGATGAGATTCCAGCTAGTGAATCAATCAAGCTTATGGGAACTGGAGAGATTATACCTTCTGAAGCTCATCCTGAAGAAGAACTTATCATCTCAGCACCTGATCAACATGAAGACAATGCTCAGCCTGAAGACATTCCTCCCAACAACAACACAGATCAGCAAGAGCAAAGTCTTCGCCCTGTACATCCTCGTGTTGCCAATGAAGTGCAGATTGACAGAATAATTGACAGCATCAATGCACCTAGTCCACTCACTCGTTCAAGGGCAACTCAGCTAGCAAATTTCTGTGGGCACTTCGCATTTGTCTCAATATCAGAACCCAAGAAATTTGAAGAAGCCTTCATGGAACCTGAATGGATTCAAGCAATGCAAGAAGAGCTTCAACAGTTTGAACTGAATAATGTATGGGAACTGGTTAAGCGTCCTGATCCATGGAAGCACAACATAATAGGCACCAAATGGATATACCGCAACAAACAAGATGAGCATGGTCAAGTTGTCAGAAACAAAGCTCGTCTCGTTGCTCAAGGATATACTCAAGTGGAAGGCATTGACTTCGATGAAACATTTGCTCCCGTGGCTAGGCTTGAAGCCATACGCATTCTGCTGGCCTATGCAAATCATCATAACATACTTCTATATCAAATGGATGTGAAAAGTGCCTTTCTCAATGGCAAGATTGAAGAAGAAGTGTATGTTGCACAACCGCCTGGCTTTGAAAATCCAAAACATCCTGACATGGTATACAAGCTCAACAAGGCACTGTATGGCCTCAAACAAGCCCCTAGGGCCTGGTATGACACACTCAAATACTTCCTGAAGAGCAAAGGCTTCATACCTGGTTCCCTGGATCCCACTCTTTTCACGAAGACATATGATGGTGAACTGTTTGTGTGCCAAATATATGTGGATGACATTATCTTCGGCTGCACCAATCAGAAGTACAGTGAAGAGTTTGGATATATGATGCAAGAGCAATATCAGATGTCCATGATGGGGGAGCTGAAGTTCTTTCCTTGGTCTTCAAATACGACAACAACGCAATGGCATCTTCATATCTCAAGAGAAGTATCTCAAAGATTGCCTGAAGAAGTTCGGTATGCAAGACTGCAAAGGCTTCACAACACCAATGCCAGCCAAACATCATCTAGGTCCTGACGACAATGGTAAAGAGTTCGATCAAAAGGTATACCGCTCCATGATTGGTTCTTTGCTTTATTTATGTGCATCCAGGCCAGATATTATGCTTAGTGTTTGCATGTGTGCTCGATTTCAAGTGGCACCAAAGGAGTCGCATCACTTAGCTGTGAAGCGAATTCTTCGATATTTGGCTCACACCCCAACTCTAGGATTATGGTATCCAAAGGGCTCAGAGTTTGATTTGGTTGGATTTTCGGATGCTGATTATGCTGGTGACAAAGTTGATCGCAAGTCAAGCACATGTCACTTTCTAGGATGATCACTTGTATGTTGGTCTTCAAAGAAGCAGAACTGTGTATCTCTCTCCACTGCTGAATCTGAATACATTGCTGTTGGATCTTGTTGCGCTTAGCTTCTGTGGATGAAGCAAACACTCAAGGATTATGGCATTCATCTGAAGCTAGTACCACTTTACTGCGACAACGAAAGTGCCATCAAGATTGCCAACAACCCAGTTTAGCACTCGAAGACAAAGCACATTGAAATTCGTCATCACTTTCTCAGAGATCATGTTGTGAAGGAAGACATTGATATCATACACGTCAACACTGAAGAGCAATTGGCAGATATCTTCACCAAGCCTTTGGATGAGAAGAGGTTTTGCAAGTTACGGTGTGAGCTAAATATCCTGGAATCCTCAAATGTCCTGTGATCAGGCACACATCGTTACCCTTATGCATATTGATGACTTAGATGTGCAACACACGAAGTAAAGTATATCTTCAATCAATGAAGACATACATTCTAAGTGTGAATACATTAATGTGGAATTTGACTTCAGAGCGCCACGATAATTGTGCGCCGTGTCTGGGTCTAATACTTCCTATACGGTGGGTAACGCCACCACCAAACGTTCTATTTTGAAGTGTTTCACTCATGGCGTTACCTTGCAATGTCTTCACATTTGGTTTGGCTTCGAACAAAACATGTCCTCATAATTATCTTCACTAAGTTGATTATATATATATATATATATATATATATATATATATATACTAGTGTTATGTCCTCTACAGCATTCACTTATAGCTATGTCTTCTTGTTTGAATCTTTTGAACTAAGTGAATGTGATCGGACCCCAAACTTCTCTATGCTTTCGATCTCAAACTCTGTCTCTCCAAGTCATATGCATTCTATTGAAACTATCGAATGTCTTCTCTGCGTCCTTGTCGGCAGAAGACACAAAGACAACATTTAAGTCCATTTTCAATGCTCATTTATCCACGTGAAATCCGGAGAAGTAGGAACGACCACCCGACAATCCAGGCGTGCGTGGGACGTGGAACTTCCCCCAAAATACCGCATGATGGCCACATTCCTCAGATGCGAATCGCCAGGGGCACCTGTGTAATAGCACAGTGCCGCCCCTGTGCCTATAAATTCACACTTACCGCGGTCATTATCTCCTTCTTCCACCCTCGCACGAACCCTAGCACCACCGCTAGCTCTCGACGACGCCGGCGACAAAGCGCTTTGCTGCCGCAACCTCTCCGACGCCGTCCTCACGCCGACCGCGGACATCATTCTCTCCGCCGTTGTTGTAGGTGTCTTCCGTCGCCAAGTTAGGGCACGGAGGATTGAACTGCTCGGCATCATCTCCCACTCCGTCTAGCAGTTCCCAGTGTGGTAAATAAAACTTCTTTTTACAGCCCCATTTGATCTTATAGTTCTGTCACTTTCTACCATAAGAAGTTTCTCTTCACACAAGTTAGATCTCTCAATCTGCATATCATAACATGCCTAGTATATTCACTTGTGCTTCATGAAGTAGTTAGATTCCTCACTTGTACTGATCTGTGGGTTCGTACAAATCTGGAACCAACTTCTTATCTATGAGTGAATGTCTTTGCACGATGAGGTCAATGTCTTCTAAACTGATTTATCTTCAAAATCTTTTGAGAATGCATATGACCTCTTCCCCTTCCCTCGCACCTTAATGCTGTCACGGGTACATGTCCGTGGGAGAATCCTTCGGTTCTCATAGTCTGCATTCATTTGCAGAATTCCTACAGCATCACATAAATTCTCCTGAAGCCAGTTCCTGTTGGTCCAGCAAAAGAAAGCCTTTGAAGCCTTTGAAGCCTTTCAAGTTAAAGTTTATGGCTTCAGAAGCAGCAGCAAGGAAGGGGGGCAGACAGCGACATGAAGGAACTTCCAAAGATCTACCTGAAGACCTGGCAGAAATGTATAAAACAGATCCTGAAGAGAATTATGGGCAGCGCAAGACCCGAATCCAATGGATTCGACGCTATTGGGCTGAACAATGGTTCAAATACCGCTTCACAACCCAAGAGTATGCTGAGAAAAGTTCCATCAAAAGACCGTGGGGAGACATCTTATACAAAAACCTTGTACCCAGGTCCAGAGATGAAGCTATTGCCCAAAGCTTCTATTCATGCATGGTTCGTGGGCCACAGCCTAATGATGCACATCCATCGTCACTACTCTGGTGTCGTGACGACAATCTATTCAAGCGCAACTTCCAGTTTGCCCAACAATCAGCGAAGCAGAACAAGAAGAAGTTAGGGTTAGACTTCAACCCTGGTCCCTCAGCACCAAGGGCAGATGGCACACGCTACGCAGAACCCAATATCATCGGTCCGTATGCCAATCTTGAGGGCCTCATCACCCGCATCTTAGTCCAAGGGACTGTCGTGAATGACCCTCCAGCTGACTCTGAGTCTGATGAAGCTCCTGCTGTACCGAAGCCAAAGCAGTCGAAGAAGCCAAAAGCTTCAAAGCCAGCCCCTTCATCAAAAATCTCAAGGGCGAAGCCATTGGCAACTGCACCTCCTGAAGACAGTGTGCAGTCTGAAGACGTATCCCGCGTCTCCAAGCCCCAGAAGGCCAAGGTGCCTCAGCCACACACCGGCAAAGAGCTCACAGCTACTGCCATTCTGCGCAGCCAAGCCATTGATCTGTCAAGTGATGAAGATCTTGGAGATGACGCTCTAGAGAAGCTCATCAAGAGCAAAGAAGAAGCTGAAATCTTCAACAATTTGCCTCTCTTTGATGTCGCCATCATCCACAACTTCATCGACGAATGGTTTGCCACACCAAACATCAGCTTCGAAGATCTGCAGCTGCCTGTTGGCCTCAGCGTCGCCTTCCAAGGCGCAATTGCTTCAGAACTTGCCATTGCCCAGCACATTGTTGAACTGAAGCTAAAAATTGATCATGAAAAGGCTCAGTTCAAGAAGAATATGGCCAAGCTTAGCATGTAAGAAGTGAAGAGCTTCAAGACCATGTTGCATGAGCTCAAGGAAAATTTTCTGAAGAAGCGTGCAGAAGCTCAGGGCTCACGTGAGCGGATGAAGTCTCTGGCTGAAAGATGTGTACAAGCCTACAATGAGGCTGAGAAGCGCAAGGCACTTGGGCGTCCTGGCATCGACCCCAAGATGGCCGCGAAGAAGAAGAAGAAGCCTGCTATGGCTGAACCAGAGGCACCTAGGCAAGAAGCAGTTCCAATTGTCTTCCCAACTGCAACGACTGGCTCGAAGCCAAAGAGCCGGTCAACAGCTTTAGAACTCAAGAAGACAAGAACTGCTGAGGCTGAAGCCAGAAAGAGGAAAAGCTCTGAAGCCTCTCCTACTGCCCCGAGCAAGAAGAAGCGAAAGATCAAGAAATCTCGGGCTGCTCCCACAGAGCCCTTGATAGTTGAACCTATCTCTATGGTTCACCCCAACGCAGAACGACAACTGACAGTTCATGAGCCTGCTTCCACAGAGGCTCCTGAAGCTGAAGACATACCAGCAGCCGACCCCATTGCTGCTGAAGACATTGGTCATCAGGACAATGTACAAGATGCAGCCCTTCCTCAGTATGAACAAAGCGAGCTCATCAGCATTGATCGTCCTCTGACGCCAATTGCACAAGATGCATCATGGGCGGATCACCCTCAAGAGGAAGAAGACAATGAGGCCCAGCCCACTCCAACCCCACAGGCGTCGTCTGCATTCCGCAGGCTTCGCAAAGGTCCAAGGCCTCAAGTCTATGCTGAAGACATTCTGGCTGCATCAGCCACAGAAGACGCACCACAAGAGCCTACTCCTATGCTCCACCAAGAAGCAGTTCTCCAGGAGAACGTGCTTGTGACTGACCCTCCAGCTAGTCAAGCGGAGGCTGAAAATGTTGAGGCTGCCACAACCAACACTGAAGCCAATGTGGAGCCCTCCCCACCAAAAGCTTCAGCAGACAGCAAAGCTACTGATCCAGACACTTCTGTTCCTGAGTCTGCTGCAGGTCCTCAATTTGATTACCATGTTGAGCACAGGCCTCATGTCCAGAAGCCAGTCCCAAGGCTGCCAAGGTTCCCAGGTCCTGCATCAGCACCTGGCTCCTTTGACATCAATAGCTTCAAGGCAGACAATACGTTCTTCAACAGCTCCAAGAACACCTATTCAAGGGAAAGGATTTCATCAGATAGGTTCTGGAGCTATCCTCAGCGCAGCTACTATTCACGCATCCTATACAACCAAGGTCGCATCTTCCCGCACAAGCGCCTTGATGTTGAAGCCATTGCTGGTCTGCCCTGCTTAGAGGAAGCGCTGGATTGCTTCAAGCAAGTGGGTCTGCTGCAGTTTATAACTGATGAAGAGCACTGGAATGAAGAGCTTCTGTTGCAATTCTATGCCACTCTACACATCAAAGGATACAACAGAGATCTGAAGACTTGGGCCCTGGAGTGGATGACCAGCAATGTCCATCACGAAGCCAATGCATTCGATATCATTGAGCTCACCGGTCTGCCCACTACTGGTGAACTCTTCGAGGAAGGCTGTCCACTACACACTGAAGCTCTTGAGAGCATATTCCAAAGGCCTGAACCAAATATGAGTCAGATGCTCTCCATGATGAAGCCATTGCCCCACGGTGCTCCTTATCCAACAGAGTTCTTCGTTGAAGACTTTGAGTACCTGCCCAGAACCATCTATCACATTATCCGGCGTACTCTCTGGCCTATTAAAGGGCACTCTCCAAATGCCAAGATCGAGGGTGCAATGAAGACTCTGATATTCTGTATCCTTCATGGCAAATGCTTCAACGCACAGGATTTCTTCATACGCCAACTAGCTGCATCAGGCTCAGATCTATTTGGTTTAAAGTACTATGCTCCTTGGGTAATGAGACTGATCAAGCTTCACTCTGCGATCTCATATCAGCCCTCAGCCCGCAACCATCGGATCTTCTTGCCAGATGTGGATACCTTTGCTGAAGCTATATATCCTGAGCCTGCCAAGCAACCTTTGAGTCTTCAGAATGCAGAACACCAGAGCTTCACTCAGAACGATGAAGGTGTTGAACCCATCTCCAGGGTGTATCCTTTGGCTGGCACTACACGTGCACCACACCCTGCTTCAACTGAAGCCACTGACAGTGCAATTGCTTCAAGACCCAAGAAGCGCGCTCGTGTTCTCCATAACCGAGAGCTTCTTGTGGCCCTTCATCAAAAACAAGATAGGCATCATGACTGCCTTAAGCGTCAGATGAAAAGCCTCTTGGTGGATGTTAATCGTCTTCGAAATCTTGCCACCAAGAATGCTTTCATTACTCATGAAACCTGTCGTCGTACATGGAAAGGGCTATCAATGATGTGTACTGAAGCTGAACTTGAAGAGGATGGCTTCACTGAGCGATTCAAGTTTGACACCACACCTCCTAGAAGGGCTGTGATGCGAAGCACACCATCACTTGAAGACTCTGAGTTTTCTTCATCTGCTGCCACAGTCACTGCCAGAATCATTGATGAAGAAGACGATGCTACCTCACCGCCACCTGCTTCAGCACCTCCAAGCTCTTCTGCACAGCCAAACACCTCCAACGACCCTGCTGCTCCTGGGAACGAGTAGACACTCTATGTCTTCAAACCTTTTTGGTCCTTGCTGACAAAAGGGGGAGAAGCATATGGGTTGATAGTCTTCAAGCGGGTCCATATGGGCGTGTGCTTTATGTTTTGCTATATTTTGCTTCGTGCTTACAACCCTCATTTTTGCTTCATTTGGTTCTTTGAGTTGTAACACTAAAACTCGATGGTCGTCTGCTACTTGTTTGCCACCCTGTTTGCGAAGATAAATTCCGCATGTGCGACGATAAATTCCGCACTTATCTCATTCTGTAGACGTCCATTTTCCATTATGCATGTCATTATCTTCATATACTTTCACATGCATAGTGGATTGTCATCATAAGCTGAATTGGATCTCCACAAGTACAACCTGCCATGTGCATTTGCATTCCAAAAGCAAATTAACTTATATGCACATCTTCAGGGGGAGCGCTTGAAACTTATGAAGACAATTCCTTATTCTTTACAATTTCACAGACTATATTCCCCGTTGAAAACTTCAACTAGTTTGTCATCAATCACCAAAAAGGGGGAGATTGTAAGTGCATCTAGTGCCACCCCTAGTTGGTTTTGGAGTATTGACGACAAACCTAGTTGAGGGACTAATGTGTTTGTGAGAATTGCAGGATAACACAGGTAGAAGTCCCTCATTGATTCGGTTTTACTACCAGAGATGACCCCTAAAAATGTATGAAGACATTGAAGCCAAAGGTGGTATATGAAGATATTCACATTGAAGACTATGACAAAAGAAGACACGTTATGAAGCCTGTGGAGCTCGAAGACTTAGATCTTTCGTAGTTCTTTTTCTTTTGTGTTGAGTCATAGGAACCACCGTACTGTTAAGTGGGGTCCAAGAGAACCAGTCAGAATGACGAAGTGATGCCTAAACCAAAAACCTATGTCTTCGAGTGAAGACAATGAGAGCGAATCTTGTCCAGAGCCGGACAAGTCAGCTTTGCTTGTAGCCCAAGTAAAGTTGCCATGAGAGTTTGAAATCTGACCGTTGAGACACGTGTTAGTTCCTTAGTGACCCAGGGTCATTTCGGACAAATCAGGTCGGGTTGCCAAGTGGCTATAAATAGCCCACCCCCTACAACCATAAACGGTTGGCTGCTCAGATTTCAGTGCACGGCTTTTATCGTTTGAGAGCAACCCATCTCGAAGCCTTTGAGAGAAAATTCCTAGCGAGGAGAAAAGCCCTAACCACCCAGAGCCAGAGAACAATAGGCATCACTTAAGTCTTCTTGTCTGTGTGATCTGAAGACTTATTACACTTGAGGACTGTGAATCCTCCAGACAGTTAGGCGTCGCGTTCAGAGCATCCAAGAGACATTGTGGATTGCCAGTGAACGAAGTCTGTGAAGGTTTGGGAGTCTACCTTGAAGACTTACCAGAGTGATTGGGTGAGGACTAAGTGACCTTAGCTCAAGGAGAATACGGTGAGGACTTGGTGTCCTGAGCTGCGTGTTCAGGACTGGGTGTCCGGGGCTGTGTGTCCTAAGGTTTAAATACCTAGCCGCTCCAACCAGACGTACAGTTGTCACAGCAACTGGAACTGGTCCAACACATCATTGTCTTCAACGAGTCACTGGTTTCATCTTCACTTCCTTTTACTTACTGTTACTCATTGTGACGCCAGTGCATGCTTGCTATACCTTTTGTCTTCACAACGTAACTGTATGATTTGTTTGGCTTCATAACTTCTTCCTACCTGATCCTTATTACACTGCAGCTACTTGTCATTGTGCTTTCACTCTATTGAATACTGGACCATGGCTTGCCTAGTGTAATCTAACTTCCGCTGCATAGTGATAGGCTTATCTCTACTGTTTGTCTTCATAACTTCCATGTTTTGAAGACTTTCATAAAAATCACCTATTCACCCCCCTCTAGTCGATATAACGCACTTTCACCGACTAAACCTCCACCGCCGTTGGCATGCAGCTGCCGACCCAACCAGCTGGGCAGGCACCTGCATGGCGGCATGCAGATCTTCGTGAAGACCCACCATTGCGCCACCTCAGCTGCCTGCCTACCTACATGGCATCTCAGGCGTCGTTGCCCAGGGCGCGTGTCGACACAAGAAGGAGCAGCGACGGACGAGATAGGTTTCTCCCCCGTCCCCGATAAAGCAAGGACACCTAAGCAAGACGCATTAAATGCGCCTTGTCATGTAATGCGAGGGATAACCTCGCGTCACTGTACCCTTTCCACCTTCTGTGTGCCACTGTGGCGACCCCTTTTTCTATAAAAGGAGGCCTGAGGCGACTAGAGGAAGGATTCGGCTTTTTGGAGCTCCTCACGCCCCATAGCTAGCTCAAGAACACAGATATACAATCCACCAAAGCAGGAGTAGGGTTTTACGCATCCTCGCGGCCCGAACCTGGATAAACGAACCGTGTGCTATCTGTTTGATCCGCTCTTCTCACGACCCCGCGCCCTGCTAACCACAGTAGGGATTCTTGTGATCCCATAGGTGTCGTTCCCACCGACATCTCTGGCGCGCCAGGTAGGGGGCGCAGTTGTGAGAATCGGCTTTAGCAGTTACCCAGCACTCCTTCATCTTCATGACCTTTGGAGAAGAAAGGAGGCCAGAAGATCGACACTCGAGCGATTGCAAACAGAAGCTAAGTTGCACTGAACCCTTATTTGTTATATCCTTCTTATATGAGGTTATTCCCCCCCGGAGATGTCACACTTTTGTATGAGAAACCTACACGTTAGGGGGCTCTCCCACGATCGGCAACACCCTTGCCCTGTTTCGAGTCCGCTCAACACCTCAAGCGGCTGCGTCGAGAATGGCAGAGTAGCCTTCCACAATCAACAACGCTCTTGATTCTGACTCGAGTCAAGCTCAACAGTTCGAGCGGCTCAGAACAGAAAGGTGGCTCATCCGGCAGCATGCATACCCAGAAGGCCCATGGGGATCCGTCCCCAAAACTCCACTAGGGGCTTCCGCACCAGCAAGCCTACCCAATCGACGTAGGGCAGGCATACAAAGAGGAATTGAACGGGGAAATAACGTGCACGAAATTAAGAGTACTGCAAAGTTATATTACATCACATCATTGTTGCGGTTCTAACTAAAGATGAAATTTGTCTTGGTCGTGAACCTGCAGCGGCGGTGAAGAACGGGATGCCTAATCCCGGCGCTGGCCTTCCACCCTCTTGATTTCGTCGATGCTGCTGATGACGGGCTTGATGCGCTCCTTGAGCACCATGAGGTCAGTACCATCCGGCAAGCTATCCATCGCAGCATCGAAGTCAAGGTCGGGATTCCAGTATGCCATCTTGGTGAGGACCTTGGTCATGACCCCCCCCCCCCCGGCAAAGTCGCCGGGCTTCCCCGGCCAACGTAGCCGCTCTGCTGGAGTGAAGATAAGCCAAGGCTCCAAGGACGCCCTCGAAGAACTGGGTCAGCTTGGCGTTGACGGTCCCGCTGCGCTCAGGGGCATACCTCACGTTTGGCATCCCCATGGTGGCCAACTGCGAGGTGACCCTGCCGGCGACATCCTCCAGACGGCTGATCCATCTGTTCTCGCCCGCCACATATTCCTGGTGGGAGGCGGCCTCGTTCGCCCGCAGCTACTTCTCCTCCTCCAGGCTCCTGGTCAAGGTCTCCTCTCGAGCCGTGCTCTCCGACAACATCTTCTCGAGATTCTCCAGCTTCAGCTTGAGATCTCTGATGGAGTTTTGCGCTTCGGAGAGCTCCCCAGCCCTGCTGATGACCGCTCCTTGCGCCTCTACCAAGGCGTTGTTGAGCATGCTCTTCTCATTGGACAGCTTGAGGGCTTGCTCCTTCAGCTCATCCCGCTCCACCTCCAACTCCCTTACTTTGCCGGCATGGGCCAGAGCCTGGGCATTGAGTGCCTCCTTGTGCCTCTGCTCCAGCTTGCGAGTCCGCCGCGCGACAAGGGCCTCGAGCTCCTCATACTTGCAACGGAGCGCTGCGGCAAGCTTTGCCTCACACACGGTGAGGTCCTCTTCCTAGGAATCCAGTGCGGCTTGATGCTAGTTCCGGACGGCCTCGGCTGCGGCAGCCAAGTTCGCCGCCTTTTCTTGGGCCTTCTCGATGTCGGCCATCTTCATGGTGAGCTCGACATTGCGCTTGGCCAATTCCTCCTGAAAGGCCCTCTGCTCCTTGCGAGTCTGGTGGAACCAGGTCTGCATCTCAGCAATGCGCGCCTTGAAATCCACCTCCGTCTAGTCCATCGTTGCCGTCCTGGACTTAACCTTGTCCAGACGGACACGGTAGAGCGCCTGGAGTTTTCGGAAGTTGGCCCCCATAGCGCAAAAAAGCTGCTCTTCTGGAGAACCATCACCGCCAACGCCCGGCTCATCGACAACCTCGAGCCCGGTGGCAGCAAGCACCTCGCCGTCAAAGACTTCCCCTTTGGCGGGCGCTCGGGAACTTGACGCCCCTGGGAGATGGACGAAAAGATCGTCGCCCACCTTCAGATATCTGCCGGTGCCCGTGGTTGAGGAGGAGGGAGGCTGATCATCAACCACCTCTTCCTCGGCAGTGGCCTTGCCGGCTTCCCCGGCAGGCCCACCGTTGGCACCCTCGGCAGGCCTCGCCAATTGACTTGGCGGCCCCCGCAGCGGTGTCCTCGGCAGCATCCTTGGCGGCCTCATCAGCGGCGACCTCATCAGCATCCCTGGCGGCCTCCTCGGCGGCAATCATGTCGGCCTCCACCGTGGCCTCCTCAGCAATATACCCAACAACAGTATCCACGTCCTCCATACCTATTGAAGGAGGGCCTGGGTAGTAATGGGAGCATTGAAGCCAAGAAAAAGAATAAGGGAAAAACAGAGACAAAGGACAGGCGACTCACCAGTGCCAGGCTGTGAAGCAGAAGTCCCCTCCCCGCCAGCATTCGGCGCCGTGGAAGAGTCGCCAGTGCCCAAGTTCCCCTCTTCCTCCATGGGTGTGGGTTTCGTGCTTGATGCCATTGCCGGGGACGCCCCTCGCGGCGGCATAGTCGATGGGGGTGGTGTGTTGGGGGTAGCCCTCTACGACTCCTCCTGCTGCCGCTCCCCTCCTGCAAACCCGACAAGGTCAACACCATAGCATCGAATGCCTACCACGTGTCGATAAGAGGAGGGTGATGAACTTATGCTGGGGGATGTGCTGGGGCTGCCGTCCGGGTTGCTCAGCACCACCTGTGGCAACTTTGAAGCACTGGCCGGGGGTTGGCCGCCTGCCAAGGCCTTGGCCATCTTCACCCTTGGGGCCAACGTCTCTGCATCCCTGCAAAAGCAAAAATGGATCAAGATAAGTGACTTAATTCAGGGGAATGGAAATGGCAGTAAGGGATGGAGTACTTACTCGTCACCCGTCTCCTCTTCCTCCACCACTTTCCTTTTCCACTTCGAGCTGAGAGGCCCGAGACCAAAAGCAACCTCCACGTCAACATTCGAGTCGACATCTGCCAGAGGAGGCGAAGACGGCGGGGCTTGTGCGCGCCCAGATGAGGAAGGGGTTGTTGTCTTCTTCTTCTCAGCGGCCTTCGTCGGCCTCTTGGCTGCCGTGGCCCTCGTGTGACGCCCAGACCCCTCCAGGGTCAATTGAGGCCGCGTAGCCCTGCCGGGCCGGACCGGCTCGCCGGAGCCAGCCCGCTGCAGGGCTCGCCCTCTTCCCCTGGTTGCCGTCGAGCCCACCGCCACGTCCCCCTCCTCTGACGACTTGTCGGCCGCGTCTTCGACAAGCGGAGCTCCAGTGTCGGCGCTGCTGATCTCCTCGGTGGCCGCCGCCCACCGGGTGAGCTGCTCTTCCTCCGCAGCCGTTGCGGCCTTGTCCTCCATGCCCCCGGCACTGCCGGCCTCCATGGCGAGCTGCGCCTCCCTCGCCCTAGTGGCGATGTAGTCCAGCTCTGCCTGGGTGGTGTCCATGACAAGCCACCGCTCGGTGTCAGCATTGACATGTACCTCAATCAGTGTGTCAAAGAATTGCTGCACATTCGCGTCCTTCGGCTCCTTCCAGCTCGGGAGAGGGCCGTGCGCATTACAGTCCGGCATCATGGCGATGATCTCGGACCGACGTGAATTGTTGCACAACGGGACCACCCCCACTGGCAGCTTGAAAAACGGCCCCTTGAGGGCCTTGCCAACCTTTGTGGCATCCCTCGCGGCCTTGCCGGTCCGTTCGACCTCGCCATCGCGACCCACATCAAGCTGGAAAAGCCGCTGGCAGAAGTGGGCATGCGCCAATACTGTGAAGTTGTGATCGAGGCCGGGGCGGAGTCGCATAATGTCAGCCGGATTCGTAAGGAGCCAAGCTGGCCTCCCCTTGTTGTGCAATGGGGCGATCCGGCGGTGAATGAAGTCCTCCCCGATCATCTCAAGGGTGAGTCCGGCCCGAGTGAGCTGGAGAATCCTAGTAGTGGCAACAGTGAGCCTCCCGTCGGCGGCGTCGACATCGCTCCAATCGTTGCCACGGACCGGCGGCACTCGGCGGACCTTGCAGAATTCCGGCGGGTCTTCATCCTCAATCCAGCACCATTGGCCACGCCATTCCTCCCACCTCTCCTTCACGGCACCGTCCGGGTACGCCCCCTTGGATCTTGGGATCCAGGTGACGCAACCAGAGACGGCACCTCCCGGCTGGATCCGAGGGAAGAAATAATGGCGGAAGAGCGCCGTGTTGGGCTGCACCCCGGCAAAGCCTTCGCAAAGATGCGCGAAGAAAGCCATGCACGCCACCGCATTCGGAGTAAAATCCAAGAGGCGAAAGCCAAAGGTGTGCATAATGTCGCAGAAGAAATCAGAGAAAGGGGGGCATAACCCGCAAGAAAGATAATCGACGAAAAAGGGATACCAATTTGGAGCAGGATCGGCGCAAGCAGGAGGAATGACGCACGTCACCGGGTGTCCCGAATTCTCCCCCCCCCATCTTCGCTCCCCATAGGGGCCTGAAGGAGGCCCGGAGCTCATGAACATCAACCGTCGAGGGGAAGAAAAAGGCGGACTTCGTCCGGTCCCCCGACAGCGCGCTCTCCGGCGGCTCCACAGTCCCAACGCCCTTAGCCGCCCCCTTGCCCTTGATGGATTTGGGCGCCATGGCGGCCAAGAAGTTTAGAGGGCTGAGGAAGGGGGATGGCGAAGCAATGACGACGGGCGATGGCGGAAGCTTACGAAGGAAGCAAGAGAGGAAACGACGGCTCTGAGATTGGAAAAGGCACGAGGAAAGTGGAAAAAGTGAGCAACGCGCCCGTGGTTATTCCTTTGTTATGGGGGAAAAATGGGCCGCCTCCTTTCATATTAACTGTGGTGTGACGCATGCCCGCGGGAACCAACCCCACACATGCTGCCCACGTCACACGCACCTCCCCACGCCGCGCCACGCAGGGGAATGGAAACCACCCCGCCTGCCCGCGCACCGTTTTTGGGCCTAGCCCAACAACGTGCTACGCTTATGTGTGGCCCAGGCCCGGGGGCTCCTGTCGGTGTACAAAAAGAGGGGTACACTTTTTGTACCCCTATAACTATGCACAGGCAGTCTGAGCCGCGGACACCACCACACCAAGCAAGGCAAGGGAGGTGAGCCAGGGTAAGACCGAAGCTCAAGAGAACTTGTACGACGCCAAGGCCAAGACCACGAAGAACAAAGGGGACGAAGCGGACTCCCCCGGCAAGATCCTTGCCGGGAGACAGTTCTAGCAGCCCTGGCAAGACCCTTGCCGCGGCGACTCGTCCCGTGACTACGGAGCAAATCACCCTTGAGTCCACTGCCCCAAAGGGCAAGGATTCGGGAGACATCCCCGTGGCGGCATGCAGATCTTTGTGAAGACATTCAAGATCAGATACACACTATAGAGGATGACGACCCTTGGCGGGATCCCAACCGAGGAAAACCACAAGGCCCCCGGCAAGCACCTTGTCGGGGATGACAGCAGGCGCCTCGGCAAAACCCTTGCCTGGGCCCCGGCAAGGCCCCTGCCAAGGACATCCGCAGGACCACCACCAGGCCCACGCCGACTAAACCTCCACCGCCATTCCCATGTAGCCGCCGACCCAACCAGCTGGGCAGGCACCTGCGTGGCGGCATGCAGATCTTCGTGAAGACCCACCATTGTGCCACCTCAGCTGCCTGCCTACCTACATGGCATCTCAGGCGTCGCTGGCCAGGGCGCGTGTCGACACAAAAAGGAGCGGCGACGGACGAGACAGGTTTCTCCCCCGTCCCCGATAAAGCAAGGACACCTAAGAAAGATGCATTAAATGCGCCTTGTCATGTAATGCGAGGGATAACCTCGCATCACTGTACCCTTTCCACCTCCTGTGTGCCACTGTGGCAACCCCTTTTTATATAAAAGGAGGCCCGAGGCGACCAGAGGAAGGATTTGGCTTTTTGGAGCTCCTCACGCCCCATAGCTAGCTCAAGAACACAGATATACAATCCACCAAAGCAGGAGTAGGGTTTTACGCATCCTCGCGGCCCGAACCTGGATAAACAAACCGTGTGCTATCTGTTTGATCCGCTCTTCTCACGACCCCGCGCCCCGCTAACCACAGTAGGGATTCTTGTGATCCCATAGGTGTTGTTCCCACCGACAACATCTATATTGTTGAAATAGAGAAGGATTAGAAATGAATAGAGAAGAGCATACAACCAACGGATATATATAGGAATTACAAAATAAGATTTTTCCATCCTATGGCTTTTCGGCCATTCCTAGTGGCCGCGTCCTACACTCAGCGTGCGCTCTGAATACCATTGTGTAGCGACCTGTGCTACCTCTTGAACATGCGTTGGTTTTCCCTTAAAGAGGAAAGGGTGATGCAACAAAGTAGCATAAGTATTTCCCTCAGTTTTTGAGAAGCAAGGTATCAATCGATTAGGAGACAACACACAAGTCACCTAGTACCTGCACAAACAATCAAGAACCTCGCAACCAATGCAATAAAGGGGTTTTCAATCCCTTCACGGTCACTTGCGAAAGTGAGATCCGATAGAGATAGTAAGATAAATATTTTTGGTATTTTTTGTATAGATTGGAAAATAAAGATTGCAAAATAGTAAACGAGATGCGATAATAAAAGATATGCAATATAATAATAAAGAGACCCCGGGGCCATAGGTTTCACTAGTGGATTCTCTCATGATAGCATGTATTATGGTGGGTGAACAAATTACTGCTGAGCAATTGATATAAAAGTGCATAGTTATGAAGATATATAAGGCAATGATCATGAATATAGGCATCATGTCCATGTCAAGTAGATCGAAACAATTCTGCATCTACTACTATTACTCCACACATCCACCGCTACCCAACATGCATCTAGAGTATTAAGTTCATAAGAACAGAGTAACGCTTTAAGAAAGATGACATGATGTAGAGGGATAAACTCAAGCAATATGATATAAACCCCATCTTTTTATCCTCGATGGCAACAATACAATACGTGCCTTGCTGCCCCTGCTGTCATTGGGAAAGGACACCGCAAGATTGGACCCAAAGCTACGCACTTCTCCCATTGCAAGAAAGATCAATCTAGTAGGCCAAACTAAACAGATAATTCGAAGAGACTTGCAAAGATATCAAATCATGCATATAATAATTCAGAGAAGAACCAAATAATATAAATAGATAATCAAGTTCATAAACCCACAATTCATCGGATCTCAGCAAACACACTGCAAAAGAGTATTACATCGAATAGATCTCTAAGAACATCAAGGAGAACTTTGTATTGAAGATCAAAGAGAGAGAAGAAGCCATCTAGCTAATAACCATGGAGCCGAAGGTTTGTGGTAAACTACTCACACTTCATTGGAGAGGCCATGGTGTTGATGTAGAAAACCTCCATGATTGATTCTCCCTCCGGGAGATCGCCGGAAAAGGACCCAAGATGGGATCTCACAGGTACAGAAGGCTGTGGCGGTGGAAAAGTGGTTTCATGGCTCCCCCTAATGTTTTTAGGGTATAAGAGTATATACAGGCGAAAGAAGTACGTCGGTGGAGCTCCGTGGGGCCCACAAGGGTGGGGCGCGCCTACCCCCCTAGGCGCACCCTCCTATCTCGTGGTCGCATCACGGAGTTTCGGACTTCCACTCCAAGTCTACTGGTTTGTTTTCGGTCCAAGAAAGATCATCGCGAAGGTTTCATTCCATTTGGATTCCTTTTCTACGAAACACTGAAATAGGCAAAAAAACAGAAACTAGCACCGGGCCCCCAATTAATAGGTTAGTCCCAAAAATAATATAAAAGAGCATATTAAAGCCCATTAAACATCCAAAACATAAAATAAAATAGCATGGAACAATCAAAAATTATAGATACATTGGAGACGTATCAAGCATCCCCAAGCTTAATTCCTGCTCGTTCTTGAGTAGGTAAATGATAAAAACAGAATTTTGGTGTGGAATGCTACCTAACATATTTATTAATGTAATTTTCTTTACTGTGGCATGAATGTTCAGATCCGAAAGATTCAAGACAAAAGTTTAATATTGACATAAAAATAATAATACTTCAAGCATACTAACAAAGTAATTATATCCTCTCAAAATAACATGGCCAAAGAAAGGTCATCCCTACAAAATCATATAGTTTGGTCATGCTCCATCTTTGTCGCACAAAATACTCAAATCATGCACAACCCCGATGATAAGCCAAGCAATTGTTTCATACTTTAGTAATCTCAACCTTTTTCAACTTTCATGCAATACATGAGCGTGAGCCATGGACATAACACTATAGGTGGAATAGAGTGGTGGTTGTGGAGAATACAAAAAGGAGGAAGATGGTCTCACATCAACTAGGCATATCAATAGGCTATAGAGATGCCCATCAATAGATATCAATGTGAGTGAGTAGAGATTGCCATGCAACGGATGCACTAGGGCTATAAATGTATGAAAGCTCAACAAAAGAAACTAAGTGGGTGTGCATCCAACTTGCTTGCTCACGAAGACCTAGGGCATTTGAGGAAGCCCATCATTGGAATATACAAGCCAAGTTCTATAATGAAAATTTCCCACTAGTATATGAAAGTGACAAAATAAGAGACTCTCTATCATGAAGATCATGGTATTACTTTGAAGCACGCGTGTGGAAAAAGGATAGTAGCATTGTCTCTTCTCTCTTTTTTTGGGCCTTCTCTTTTTTTGGCCTTTCTTTTTTTATTTCCTCACATGGTACAATGCTCTAATAATGATGATCATCACACTTCTATTTATTTACAACTCAAAGATTACAACTTGATACTTAGAACAAAAAATATGACTCTATATGTGTGCCTCCGACGGTGTACCGGGATGTGTAATAAATCAAGAGTGACATGTATGAAAAAATTATGAATGGTGGCTTTGCCACAAATACGATGTCAACTACATGATCATGCAAGGAAATATGATAATGATGGAGCATGTCATAATAAACTGAATGGTGGAAAGTTGCATGGCAATATATCTCGGAATGGCTATGGAAATGCCATAATAAGTAGGTATGGTGGCTGTTTTGAGGAAGGTAAATGGTGGGTTTATAGTACCGGTGAAAGTTGCGCGGTACTAGAGAGGCTAGCAATGGTGGAAGGGTGAGAGTGCATATAATCCATGGACTCAACATTAGTCATAAAGAACTCATATACTTATTGCAGAAATCTACAAGTCATCAAAAACCAAGCACTATGCACATGCTCCTAGGGGGATATATTGGTAGGAAAAGACCATCGCTCGTCCCCGACCGCCACTCATAAGGAAGACAATCAAAGAAATACCTCATGCTTCAAATTTGTTACACAACGGTTACCATGCGTGCATGCTACGAGACTTGCAAACCTCAACACAAGTATTTCTCAAACTCACAACTACTCGAGTAGCATGACTCTAATATCACCATCCTCATGTCTCAAAACAATCATCAAGTATCAAACTTCTCCTACTTTATTTGAAAGTTTTTATTATACCCATCTTGGATGCCCATCGTATTAGGCTAGTTTTATAACCTAAGCAAATTACCATGATGTTCTAAAAGACTCTCAAACTAATATAAGTGAAGCATGAGACATCAATAATTTCTATAAAATTAAACCACCACAGTGCTCTAAAAGATATAAGTGAAGCACTAGAGCAAAATTGTATAGCTCAAAAGATATAAGTGAAGCACATAGAGTATTGTAATAAATTCTGATTCATGCGTGTCTCTCCCAAAAGGTGTGTACATCAAATATGATTGTGGTAAACTAAAAAGTAAAGACTCAAAGCATACAAGACGCTCCAAGAAAAACACATATCATGTGGTGAATAAAAATATAGCCTCAAGTAAAGTTACCGATAGACGAAGACGAAAGAGGGGATGCCTTCCGGGGCATCCTCAAGCTTAGGCTTTTGGTTGTCCTTGAATTTTACATTGGAGTGCCTTGGGCATCCCCAAGCTTAGGATCTTTCCACTCCTTGTCCCAAAATCCATCAAATATTTACCCAAAAACTTGAAAACTTCACAACACAAAACTCAACAGAAAATCTCATGAGCTCCGTTAGTATAAGAAAATAAACCACCACCTTACTGTAATTAACTCATTCTTTATTTATATTGGTGTTAAAACTACTGTATTCCAACTTCTTTATGGTTCATACCCCCCGATACTAGCCATAGATGCATCAAAATAAGCAAACAACACGCGAAAAACAGAATCTGTCAAAAACAGAACAGTCTGTAGCAATCTGTAGGTTTCGAATACTTCTGTAACTCCAAAATTTCTGAAAAATTAGGACGACTAGGAAAATTTCTATATTGATCTACTTCAGTTGGAATTGGTATTTTATCTCTCTCTGGTAAAAAATGAAAATTATTTTCATGAGCACATACTTTATGTTTTTATCAGCAAGATCAAACAACAATCACCCAAGAAGATCATAAAGGCTTTACTTGGCACAAACACTAGTTAAAACATAAAAACACAATCATAATAGAGTCTAGATAAAATATTTATTACTAAACAGGAACAAAAAGTAAAGAACAAATATAAAAATTGGGTTGCCTCCTGTCGGGGCTCAGGAACGACACCTATGGGATCACAGGGAATCCCTACTATGGTTGTTGGGGCGCGGGGCTGTAAAAAGAGTGGGTTTAGAAGGTCAAGGCGGGGGGAGTTTATCCAGGTTCGGGCCGCAAATCGTGCATAATACCCTACTCATGTTGGTTTGCGTTTATCTGGTGTTCTTGGACTAGCTACAAAGCGCGCATGGTCCGAAAAGTCAGAATCCCCTCACAGTACGTCGCGGGCCTCCTTTTTATAGTCAAAGGGGCTGCCACAGTGGCACACAGGAGGTGGAAAGTTGTACAGTAGTCGAGTTTATCGCCTGACATCACGGGAAAAAATACATTAAATGCACTAACTAGGTGTCCTCTTGCTTTATTGGGGACGGCAACGAAGCCCATCCCGTCCGTCGCCGCTTCGCCTTGCTCCGACACGCGTCCAGGCCAATGAGGCATGCAGCGACATGTATGCTGGCAGACTGCTGAGCTGGCGAGGTGGCAGGGTCTTCACGAAGATCTGCATGCCACCACGTAGGTGCTTGACTAGTTGTCTTAGGAGCCACGTACTGCCACGTGGGTACATGCTTAGTTGGTGGGTCGGCCGCTGAGCTGGGGTGGCGATGGGGCGGCAAGGCCTTGCCGCGGTCCTGCCGGGGCCTTGTGGGCGCCCTCGGCACGAGTCTTGCCGGGGCCTCGTGGGTATCTTTGGCAGGAGCCTTGCCGGGGCCTCGTGGGCATCCTCGGCGAGGAGCCTTGTTGTTGTCTTGTTTCTTGGTTCCTATCTAGGCCTCACAGGCCCTTTCTCTTCACAAGGGTCTGCATGCCACCATGGAGGCTCCTCCCGAGCCTTGGTTTCGATGTGGTTGATGTCATCGGGACTCTTAGACTCAAGGGTGGCGGCCTTGTTGGTGTTGGGAAAGTCGCCCCGGCAAGGCTCTTGCCGGGGCCATGAAGGCCACCCCGGCAAGGGCCTGCCGAGGGAGTTTCACCTCGCCCCTCTTCTCTTCATGCCTCTGGCCTCGAGCACGGCTCTGGTAGTCTTGTGTTTTTGCTTCCTCTTCTGTCCCGCCAAGCGTGGCCACAGGCGTGTGGCTGCAACTGCCCGCGCACAAGTAAAGGGGAACAAAAAGGACCCCTATTTTTGTACACTGACAGGAGCCCCCGAGCCTGGGTCACATATAAGCGCGGAGCCTTAGTGGGCCAGACCCAGAACGGTGCGCGGGCACACGTGCGGTAGAGTTTTACCGTAGTAATTCCCTTGCCAGTTGCGCTTCCCCATGACCCGCTTTGAATGCGTGATGTGGGGGTCGTGCGTGGACTGACTGCAACATGTTCGCTCCATTCCGTGATGAATAGTAAAGAGGCGGCTTGCGTGTCCCTTTTAAAATTGCAGGGCCGCTGCTCATTTACTCTCTCTGCCTTGGAACCATTCCATGTTTCCCACTACGCCTTCCCCCTATGCCACATATGCCGCATGCACAGCGTGGAGTAGGTGACAGACGCACGGGATATGGGAAGGTGCACGGTGGCCAATTTTTACGCGCCTTTGATTGGGCCGGGAGGGCGGTCGATATCCTTGCTTGTTGCCAACTTAATGAGCCTGACCAGAACGGGCTCTTCAGAGGCGTAGAGGCAGTCTTTTAGCCTTCCCCGCTCAGCTATAAACAAGGGGACTCAAGAGGAGGAGGAGGAGCATCTCCTCGCATCTCCCCTTCGTCTCCATTCTCCATCCACCGCCATGGCGAGAGGGCATGGTCGTGGCCATTCTCCCACGGAGGCGACCAGGTCTTCCTCCTGCTAGAGAGCTGCGGCGGTCAAGGAAGAGCCGGATGCCCAGGGTGAGTGCCATGCTCAAGGCAGAGGTACCGGCCGGGGTCGCGGTCGGCAAGGCGGTCGAGGCATAGGTGGGCGTGGAAGGGGGACACCCGCGTCGTCACCATCTTCGTCACCATCTCCTCCTGCTTCGTCGAGCGGCCATGTCGGGGACACGGCGCTGCAGTTTTTCCTGCAGTTGCGCGAGCCGCCCCGCAGCCGCCTTCACCTTCCCGATGCATTTGCGAGGGTGCTGGAGATCGACCGGCCACCGAGGTTAAGGCTTCACGTGGAGGGGTGTTGCCATGGAGACATGTGGCTAAACACAAGGTCCCCCGCCCCTCATGTGATGCTCCTTTGTCGGGGTTGGAAAACCTTCGCACGTGCCCATTGCTTGATGGATGGGCACGTCCTCTACTACAAGCTAGCGGAGAGCGACCTGCTCTCCGTCAAGGTCTTCGGGCGCTCGGGACACAGGCTAGGGTGCTGTGTAAAGAGCTCGACCGATGATTAAAGGTCCTCCTCGGGCGACAGTGACAAGGAGGACAGCGACAGCGACAACGAGGGTAGTGCGCGGGAGGATGACGGGTCCGACTAGGCGTCGGACACACCGTTCCTGGGCGACGCCGGCAGCACCATCATCTGCATCGCCGGCTCCTTGAACATCTCGGGGTCGTCGCCTTGGGTGGCTGGCGTTGGAGGGGTGGGGAAGACGAAGAAGGCGGGTGGTGGGCCGTCAAGTCGGAGTACGATGGCATCAACGCCTTCGCCGCGTATTCCCGGCCCGCTACTTCGTCTTTCGGCTCTTCTTCCGGCACTGTCATCACCGGCCTTCTTCTGGATGACTGCCGGGATGTTCTCTTGGTGTCTTCTGCTTCTCGTACCTCGCATAGGCACTCCTTTTTCCCTCCTACTATCTTGGTCCGCTTCCTGGGGAGAGGGACAAGAAAAAGGATTACGGGCACCTTATCCTTTTTTAGTTTTTAAGCCTGCGAGCATTTGTCAAATTTAAACCTTGTAATCCTCTTGCACATGTTTACATTCCATATGAGTTGTACTTGTTTGCAACGTATTAATGAAAACGGGGGTTGCTGGGTTATTTTGTGCGTGAGCAAGGCTCATACCAAGTAACGAGTCCTTGTTATATTAAGATAAGCACTGTTGCCCGGCAGCAGACCTTGCCGTCCTCCCACTTCATAGCTCGACCATACTCACGCTCTTGGCGGAGGCAGGGCGAAGTAGGATTAGGCCCTTCGTTTGTTTCCTTGTCACCGCAACTACAACCAAGTTCCGACCCAAAGAAGAGTTCTTGGGCATAGGAAAGGGGGAGCACGGTGGCCCGGGAACGAACAAAGTCTCATACATCCAAGTCCCATACAGAAATGCATAACAGGAGACAGAAGACTTATCTGAATCTGCAGCCCTCGGCAACCTTGGCTTGCCGTGGTCTGATACTTGAATCTATAGCCCCGGGCAATGGCTTGCCGGGGTCGAGGATGTCGGTCCGTTTCCCTGCTCTTAAATGGTTTCGCAGAAATGCCTGTGCAGCCTGCGAACCAAGGAAAGGACAAAAAGACACACACTTGACCTCTATGCTAGGGGTTAGTTGCCCCTGAGCACTATCAACCCTAACAAAGAGAGAGACTCAACCTTGCATGCATGCTAAAACTTAGGGCGCCAACGCTTCATTTATTTATGCTCAGGGTCTGCGCCTGGCTCTGTACAAAGGGTTACATGCCTTGCCAGCAAGGCTTGTACAAAAGGTGGTTTGCCGGGAGGCCCGGCAAGAGCGCCTCATGGGTAAAACTTACGTAGATGTTCGATGTTCCAGGAGTTGCTCATTGGAATACCATCTTCGGTATCCAGGCGGACTGCACCAGGCCTGGTGACTCGCATTACCCGATAAGGGCCTTCCCACTTTGGTGTCAACTTGTTGGAATTCTTGGCCGACTGAACGCGCCGAAGAACAAGGTCGCCTTCCTCAAAACTTCGGGCATGAACCTTGCGGCTATGGTAGCGGTGCAAGGCTTTCTGGTAGCATGCAGCTTGCACAGCCGCCCAAAGACGATCTTCCTTAAGGAGCGTCGCGTCATCTTGCTGCAACTGCTCTTGCTTGAGCTCATCATAAGTGAGCACTGGAGGTGACCCGTATGTGAGTTCCATGGGGAGAACTGCTTCTGCCCTGTATACAAGGGCAAAGGGTGTCTGGTCGGTGGCTTGATTTGGCATCGTTCTGATCGACCAAAGAACCGCCGGCAACTCATCAATCCAGCGCCTTCCACACTTGTGCAGCCTGTCAAAAGTCTTTGTCCTCAGGCCTCGCAGTACTTCAGCATTTGCCCTCTCCGCCTGGCCGTTGCTTCGTGGGTGTGCCACTGAAGCGAAACAGACCTTGTTGCCGAGGTCCTGGATGTACTTCATGAAGGTGCTGCTTGTGAACTGCATGCCGTTGTTGGTGATGACGCTGTTCGGCACACCAAAATGGCAAACTAGCCCCTTGAAGAACTTGACGGCTGATTGTGCTGTCACCTTCCTCACTGCTTCCACTTTGCGCCACTTTGTGAACTTGTCTATTTCTACGTACAAGTACTCAAAGCCCCCGACAGCACAGGGGAAGGGGCCCAGTATGTCGAGCCCCCAGACCAAAAATGGCCAGGAGAGAGGTATTGTTTGAAGGGCTTGAGCTGGTTGATGAAGCTTCTTTGAATGGAACTAGCACGCTTCACACTTGGTTACTAGTGCAGCTACATCCCGGAGGGCTGTGGGCCAAAAGAAACCTTGCTGGAATGCCTTGCTGGCAAGGGCTCTCGACCCTATGTGGGAGCCACATATGCCTCCATGTGTCTCTGCCAACAGCTCAAGTCCGTCCTCTTGAGGAATGCACTTCAGCTTCATGCCGTTTGGCCTCCTTCTGTACAGGGTATTATCCACAAACACTACAAAAAAAGACACATCCGTGACATTTTGGGCCAAACGAAATTTTTTCTGTCATACTTATGACACTTCTATGACAATAATTGTGACAAAACACGGTATCATCACAGATGTGGTGGGGTCCTACTTCTATGACAAAAAATCATGAAAGAAAATGGGCTTTTCATGATGGGCGGTCCGGAGACGCAGCTGCATGACATTCTTTGGGCCGTCCATGACGGAAAAACCATGGTAGAAGCGAGGGCGAGGAAAATATCGGGGTGTTCCCAGTTACGGTGGATGGTCGGGACCGAGCGATGCGCGTTTCTCTCGTACATGCATGTGCGTGGGTGCGAGGCGTTGGGCTCTAACTGAACCCGAGCGAGGCGTTGGGCTCTAACTGAACCCGAGCGATTGCACTAGAGGCTACGTGTTACTAAACCCGAGCGATCGATCGATGGCTGTTAACTGAACCCGATTGAGTGATTCCTTTGCTACTGCTGCTAACTGAAGCCGATCGATGCTGCCTCTGGATGAACAGTGAGCTTTGTTGGGGGGTTTGGATGAACAGTTCCCGGTTCCCGGTGGGGGTGGATGAACAGGACCTCGTGGTGTTGCCTTTGGATGAACAAGACCCCCATCGATCGAGCCGGTTGGGGCTGGATGAACAGGACCCCGTGGAGGGCAAGATGAATAGTAGATGGTGGAGGGCTGGATGAACAGTAGCCCGTGGAGGGGTGGTTAAACAGGAGCCCGTGGAGAGGGCTGGTTGAACAGTAGCCGATGGAGTAGCGCGCGGTGGAGGCTGGATGAACAGGAGCCCGTGGATGAACAGTCGCAAGTGGAGGCTGGAGGAGGTCGATGGTGGATGAACAGTAGACCGTGGAGGCTGGAGGGGGTCGACGGTGGAGATGAAAAGTATCCCATGGAGTCCCATTTTGTGGTACGCCACACCCCTCCCAATGAACATGACCCCCGTTTCGATCGTAGCGCTCCAACACAAGTCTGTTTCCTCCGTTTTGCAGTACGCCACACCCCTCCCGATCAACAGGACCCCCGTTTCGATCGTAGGAGGTCAGTTTCCTCCGTTTTGTAGTACGCCAGACCCCTCCCGATGAACAGGATCCCATTTCGACCATGGTCGGTCGAACACAAGGTCGTTTCCTCCGTTCTGCGGTATGCCAGGCCTCGTTTCCATCGGCTGTTCCATCCAAGCCCTCCCGATGAACACGACGACGCATTCCGTTCCGACCCAGCCGGTTGGCTCCCCATGAACACGACGACGACGCTGTTTCTCCGTTCCAACCCAGCCATGTACACGAGCCCTGGCCGTACGTACGCGCGAGTAGGTGTTCGAGACCCTGCCCGTATGTACATACGTGGTCGTATTTACTTTCTTGCACCCTGGCCGCTGTACGTATGTGTACATGCTACGTGCGCGCCTCTGCTACGACACGTGCATGCCTCTACATCGACCAGTATGTACGTACATATTCACGACCAGAATGACAATGCTATGTACGGTTCGACCAGGTGGGTCCCGACTGCCAGGCACTTCCTTGCGTGCGAAGATGTAGCTGGTGGGTCCCAGCAGTCAGGGGGGTGAATCGTTTTTTTGCTTGGACGCACTTCCTTGCATGTGAAGATGTAGCTGGTGGGTCCCAGTAGTCAGGGGAAACATTTTTTCGCGAAATACGATGGCCCGTCCGGTGGGTCCCCGCTGTCAGGTGGAGGAATAATTATTTTGCGCGTAATAAGTAGGCACTTCCTTGCTGCGGCCGTGGACCCAGCTGTCATCCTCTCCACGTACAGTCCAAGTCAGATGGAAGCCGTTCCTTGACCACGTTGACCATGCCGTGCCGAGAGCACCAGGGCGGTGGACGACGGCGAGGCCTAGGAATGGGACGACGCGGAGCCGGGGAAGACGCGGTAGTGGAAGCCCGCGCGGAGAGGAGTACGAGGGTTCACTGGTTCGGCTGCGGTGTGAGGTTGCCGTCGCCGCAGGGCCTGGCCAGCGGTGGGAATAGTAGGGGCGGTGAGGCCTCCGCGGCAGCACGGTCGGCCACGGGAGGTAGGATCATGCGGCACGACCGGTGCTGCTTTGGGCGGCTGGAGCAAGAAGACCAGAGGTTGAAGAAGCACTACGGCCGTTGGATGGACATCGTACGGTCACTGGAGCTAGAATCGTTGATATTGACTAAGTTGACAAAGCACTCTGTCCCCGTCAACTTAGTAGGCCCACAAGTCAGCCACCCACCAAGGTGGGTCCCAACTAGCTGGGGGAGTATTCATTTTTTTGTGCGTAATAAGGAGGCACTTCCGGTGGGTCCGAGCTGACAGCGGGGGGAACATTTTTTTTTGCGAAATACAGTGGCCCGTCCAGTGGGTCCCAGCAGTCAGGGGGGAAACGTTTTCTTCACCAAATACGGTGGCCCATCCGGTGGGTCCCTGTTGTCAGGTGGAGGAATAATTATTTTCCGCATAATAAGGAGGCACTTCCTTGCGGCTGCCGTGGACCCAGCTGTCAGCCTCTCCATGTACAGTACTCTTCCAATGGAAGTCGTTCCTTGACCACATTGACCACGCCGCTCCAAGAGCACCAGGGCGGTGGACGATGGTGAGGCCTAGGAAGGGGATGACGTCAAGCCGGGGAAGACGCTGCAGTGGATGCCCACTCATAGAGGAGTATCAGGGTTCGCTGGTTCGCTGCGGTGTGAGGCTACCGTCGCCGCAGAATAACAGGGGGTGTGGGTGAGTAGAGGGATGGCCTGGCTAGCGGTGGGAGTAGTAGGGCGCGGTGAGGCCTCCGCGGCATCGCAGCCGGCCATGCGAGGCAGGAGCAGAAGGCACGATCAGCGCTGCTTTGGGCGGCTGGAGCAAGAAACCAGAGGTTGAAGAAGCACTATGGCCGTTGGATGGACATTGTACGGTCACTGGAGCTAGAATCGTTCATATTGGCTAAGTTGACAAAGCCCTCCGTCCCCGTCAACTTAGTTGGCCCACAAGTTAGCCTCCCACTATTGTGGGTCCCAGCTAGCAGGGGGTATTCATTTTTTGTGTGTAATAAGGAGGCACTTCCTTGCATGCAAAGATATAGCTGGTGGGTCCGACCTGTCAACGGTGGGAACATTTTTCGTGGAATACATAGGCCTTTCCGGTGGGTCCCAGCTGTCAGGTGGAGGAATTAGTATTTTGCGCGTAATAAGGAGGCATTTCCCTATGTGCGGCTGTGGACCCAGGTGTGAGCCTCTCCACACACAGTCTACTTCCGATGGTGTCGTTCGTTGACCATGTTGACCACTCCGCGCCGAGTGCATCCAAGGTGGTGGACAATGGCGAGGCCCTGGACAGCAACGAGCCGGAGATGGGAAGACGCGGGAGTAGAGTCGTAGACGGAGAGGTGTACGAGGGTTAACTTGTTCTGGTGCGGTGTGGTTCGGCAGTCGATGGAGAAGAACAGGAGGTGTGGAGGGGTGGAGGCAGGAGCAGGTGGTCCCGGCGGCGCTGGACAAAGAAGACGAGAGATTGAAGATGGATGTCGGTCGTTGGATGTAAATCCAACGGCTAACGATGTCAGAATCATTTGTTGACTAAGTTGACAACGACTTGCATTGGCTTCGACCTATTGGCCCACATTTCAGCCTCCAAAAATGTGGCACGTATTCAACCCATTTTTCAGAATTTACAGTCTTTTTTTGTAGGGTAGAATTTACAGTCCATTTGATTTTTTTTGAATTACAATCCATTAGCTGGGCTAGGTGAACAAATAATGTAGCATCCATGCGGCCCATTTATGTTTTTCCTAAAAAATTACAGGCCATTTGCACTTTCTCGAAATACACGATTTTGCTGGGCTTATTATAATTATAATGTTGGGGTGGTAGCAGCAATGTTATCAAAAAATAAACAGGGGCTGAGCATTTTGTTATTTATATATATATTTCAATAATAAGTGATTTATTATTACATTGGTCCTTAAATCTTACCAAGCTTTTGTACACAATCACCAGGATTTTCGTTGCCAAAAAAATCCAGGATTTTATTGTTAAGAAATTATTTTTATAAGTTAATAAGATGTGGGGTATTGTTTTCTTACATATGTAAGTATCTGTTAAATATATGATGACAATAACAATAATATATAATAACATATAAAATAATTAAATATATATAATATAGTTAGAAGGGAAACATAAGTTGGACCATGCGTTCCTATTCTTATATAGAAAAATAGAACAGACCTCTGCGTTTTCTTCAAAAAAATACATAAATTGGGCTGCCGATGTTTCAGGAAAAATAAAACCTCGGATGGTAGGTCCATAGGCCGGTCGATACATGAAGGCCCTCAAGAAAATACAAACAGGCCTACGGACCTCCCAACCGAGGTCGTGGGCTATGCATGTTAAAAAAGAAAACCTAGACGGGGCAGCCCAAAACCAAGCTGATACTTGTTGCCCCAGTGATAATAAATGATACCTGCCAGCTCCCCGGCTTCGTTGTAAATTTATCTCCTATAGTAACTATGTTGAAGCACCTAAAAAATGCAACTATCTTGATGTATAGCATTAGGAGGAAGTATTTTTTCGATGAGGCACTTGCTTGCGCACGTCCATAGACCTGGTGGGTCCCGACTGTCTGACTCTCCACGTACAGTCCTCTCCAGATTCCTCCCATTTGTTTAGCATGTTCACAATAGCAGACAGTGGCGTCGCAGCGAGTGCACAAAGGCGCAGGAGAAGATCCGACCACCTGAGGAAGTGCCTTATTAGTAACGAAACAACTGAACTAGCCTAGTGGCCGAGTGACACTACCCGACAGCTGTTCTGCCCGGGTTCGATTCCACCTGTGCAGAGAAAATATCTCCAAATTTTTTGCCTCTGCCTTCATTGACATGTGGGTCCCAATTGTCATCTATGCACACCACGTCCAACACTTGCCAAAACTTCGTCCCTCGTTTTCTCTATTTTTCGCACACTCGACATTGTGTGGGCATCTTGAAAATAGCATATCTTTTTGACTGTGCATCATATGAAGATGTGCTATGCATGAATGTTGATCAGCATGATGTTAACTGGCTGGTAGTTCCAGTTTCGACCATGAATAAAACTTCCAGCATGATGTTAACACTATTTGAAAAGGCCGTGTTAATATTAATGCTCTGCCTCTAAAAGTTGCAGTTTCTTATCTGAAACTGAACTTGGAGTTTCTTATCTGAAACTGAAACTTGTAGTTTCTTCTCTGAGAATCACATGTCAGCGACCGAAAGGCATGGGAACCTCTCCTCTCCATCATATCCATTCCAAAACCACTGTCTCGCCTCTTGCTCTTCTCCATTTCAAAACCACCCCCTCTCCTCTCCATCATCTCCATTCCAAAATCACCATCTCGCCTCTCCCTCTTCTCTATTGCAAGACCACCGTCTCTCCTCCCATCTTCCAAAGCTAGCACCAGACCACTCAGAAGGACATCTACGGAGGGGATGCAGCAGCGAATCAGGCAGATCGCCGGCGGTGACCAGGCAAAGTTATCCAGGTTGAAGGAGATCCTTACTTGGTTTGACAATGAGTGGGAGATTTTGAGGACGGCGAGGGCCATGTGGCAATGTATGCGAAAGAGCGAGACGATGGTGATGAGGGTGGCGATGTACTCCTCGGCGGCAGTCACACCGCAGTCCTTCGAGTTCATCGAGTATCTCCTCTGGCCGATGGAGCAGACAGATTCGCCCGAGGCGAAAGTCAGGCGGAGGTGGTGGGCGTACAGTTCAAAGGTCGAGCACCCAGAGGATAACGAATTGATCGAGTACGGTGTGCTGTTCATGAGGGTGCAGAGCCAGCCGGAGCCACAGGAGTATTTGTTCTCCCACCGCAAGAGGAGGCCGGATGGCACGATGTCTCTTCCCCGCCATTCTCCATGGCTCCCTCGACGCTCGCCTCATTTCAACGGCGTCGGTAGGGTTTAAGGTAAGCTTCGCACTAACCTAATCTTCCATCTGCTCATGCTTACAATCAGTGTGACAACTAATAAAAATCATGCTTACAATCAGTCTTCGAGTACTACGCCAATCACCCTAAAATAGCTCTGGACCTTTGGGTCAAAGTTGTGACACTGTGTACAAATAAAGAAAAATAGATTGGTGCTTCTTTCAGAAAAGAGTACACCCCTAGAAAACTGCCAATATAAGCTACTAGTATTTTTTAAGTCTAAGCTACTAGTATTTGGTTAGAGGATTTGCTGTCGAGAAAGATCCGTCCATAGTGAGCGCCACACATCCCACTGATGGCGATGGATGCCAATGCTTAGATGGAGCAGGGTTGGTGTTGGTAATTTTTACTTGGCACCCCGCACTCTGCATATATGCCGGTTCCATCCGTACATTTGTGCAGTTCCACCAAAATGCAGCTGAATAACCCTGTTTGCACAGATAATGAAAAGGCATGATTACATTATAGTGGCACTAGTTGATGAAACATACACTAATAAACAGAAGAAAATATTACATCATACTGGAAATCGACCCAAGTCTCCCTGATACACCTTCTGCCAGTGATGAATATCAGTGTATAGCGGTAGTACAAGGAGGGGCCTTGAGACATTCAAATCTCTATTTTTGTGTAGATCAACTAAAATTAAGCACCCCAGTTTGCAGAAACGCTTAAACATTAACAATGGGACTAGTTCATGAAACATACATTAACAAAGAGAAGCACTTTCTTTATCTACTTTGGAAATGAAATGATAGAGAGGACACTCGCTCTATTTTAACTGTATTATTACTTCATTTTATTAGTGACACTAGGGTCGAGCAGGTGGCAAACGAGGTGTACCGTGCGTCGCAAGGATGAAGGCTGGGGGTGCTTAGACTGGGATGCTGAAGCTGGCTCTATCAGTCCCTATCTTCCCCCTGATGTTTCTATGGTAGCATTTGGGTTGTAATACAAACTTGGTCAAGCTGGTGCTGCGTCCCCCTACCTGCCTAGCTTATGTGGCTGATAACCCACAAGTATAGGGGATCGCAACAGCTTTCGAGGTTAGAGTATTCAACCCAAGTTTATTGATTCGACACAAGGGGAGCCAAAGAATATTCTCAAGTATTAGCAGCTGAGTTGTCAATTCAACCACACTTGGAAACTTAGTATCTACAGCAAAGTGTTTAGTAGCAAAGTAATATGATAGTGGTGGTAGTGGCAACAAAAGTAAAGACGGCAAAAGTAATATTTTTGGTATTTTGTAGTGATTGTAACAGTGGCAGCGGGAAAGTAAATAAGCGAGAACCAGTATATGGAAAACTCGTAGGCACCGGATCAGTGATGGATAATTATGCCGGATGTGGTTCATCATGTAACAGTCATAACATAGGGTGACACAGAACTAGCTCCAATTCATCAATGTAATGTAGGCATGTATTCCGTATAGTCATACGTGCTTATGGAAAAGAACTTGCATGACATCTTTTGTCCTACCCTCCCGTGGCAGCGGGGTCCTATTGGAAACTAAGGGATATTAAGGCCTCCTTTTAATACAGAACCGGAACAAAGCATTAGCACATAGTGAATACATGAACTCCTCAAACTATGATCATCCCCGGGAGTGGTCCCGATTACTGTCACTTCGGGGTTGCCGGATCATAACACATAGTAGGTGACTATATACTTGCAAGATAGGATTAAGAGCTCACATATATTCATGAAAACATAATAGTTTCAGATCTGAAATCATGGCACTCGGGCCCTAGTGACAAGCATTAAGCATAGCAGAGTCATAGCAACATCAATCTCAGAACATAGTGGATACTAGGGATCAAACCCTAACAAAACTAACTCGATTACATCATAAATCTCATCCAACCCATCACCGTCCCGCAAGCCTACGATGGAATTACTCACGTACGGTGGTGAGCATCATGAAATTGGTGATGGAGGATGGTTGATGATGACGACGGCGACGAATCCCCCTCTCCGAAGCCCCGAACGGACTCCAAATCAGCCCTCCCAAGAGGTTTTAGGGCTTGGCGGTGGCTCCGTATCGTAAAATGCGATGATTTCTTCTCTCTTATTTTTTCTCTCCGAAAGCAAATGTATAGAGTTGGAGTTGGCATCGGAGGGTTTCCAGGGGGCCCACGAGGTAGGGGGGCACACCCTAGGGGGGGCGCGCCCCCCACCCTCGTGAGAAGGGGGTGGGCCCCTAGTCTTCATCTTTGGCGAGGATTTTTTATTATTTTTTCTAAGATGTTCCGTGGAGTTTCATGTCATTCCGAGAATATTTTTTTCTGCACATAAAACAACACCATGGCAATTCTCCTGAAAACAGCGTCAGTCCGGGTTAGTTCCATTCAAATCATACAAGTTAGAGTCCAAAACAAGGGCAAAAGTGTTTGGAAAAGTAGATACGACGGAGACTTATCAACTCCCCAAGCTTAAACCCTTGCTTGTCCTCAAGCAATTCAGTTGACAAACTGAAAGAAAGAAAGAAAAACTTTTACAAACTTTGTTTGCTCTTGTTGTTGTAATTATGTCAAGCCAGCATTCAAGTTTTCATCATAGATCATAACTAACCACATTTGCAATAATTCTCAGGTCTCACAATTACTCATATCAATAGCATAATCAACTAGCAAGTCATAATAATAAATCTAGGATGACAACACTTTCTCAAAACAATCATAATATGATATAACAAGATGGTATCTCGCTAGCCCTTTCTGAGACCGCAAAACATAAATGCAGAGCACCTTTAAAGATCAAGGACTGACTAGACATTGTAATTCATGGTAAAAGAGATCCAATCATAGTCATACCCAATATAAATTAACAGTGATGAATGCAAATGACGGCTGTGCTCTCTAGCTAGTGCTTTTTAATAAAAGGGTGATGACTCAGCATAAAAGTAAATGGATAGGCCCTTCGCAGAGGGAAGCAGGGATTTGTAGAGGTGCCAGAGCTCAGCTTTGAAATAGAGATAAATTGTATTTTGAGCGGTATACTTTCACTGTCAACGTAACAACTAAGAGATGGTGATATCTTCCATGCTAAACACATTATAGGCGGTTCCCAAATAGAATGGTAAAGTTTATACTCCCACTCCACCAACAAGCATCAATCCATGGCTTGCTCGAAACAACGAGTGCCTCCAACATACATCAGGTCCCAGGGGGAGTTTTGTTTGCAATTAATTTTGATTTAGTTTGCATAAAGCATGGGACTGGGCATCCGGTGACCAGCCATTTTCTCGTGAGTGAGGAGCGGAGTCCACTCCTCTTGAGAATAAACCGCCTAACACGGAAGATAAGGACAGCCTTTGTTGATACATGAGCTATTCGAGCATACAAAACAGAATGATTATTTGAAGGTTTAGAGTTTGGCACATACAAATTTACTTGGAACGGCAAGTAGATACCGCATATAGGAAGGTATACCGGACTCATGTGGAATAACTTTGGGGTTTAAGGGATTGGATGCACAAACAGTATAACCGCTTAGTACAAGTGAAGGCTAGCAAAAGACTGGGAAGCGACAAACTAGAGAGCGACAACAGCCATGTACATGCATTAAAATTAATAAACGTTGGATGCAAGCATGAGTAGGATATAATCCACCATGAACATAAATATCATGAAGGCTATGTTGATTTTGTTTCAACTACATGCGTGAACATGTGCCAAGTCAATGTAACGCCCTCGATGCGGCTATAGCTCCCACGTATCGAGGCACGACTTAGAGACATAACCGCATTGAAAGCAATGTCGCAAGTCAGGCAATCATTACAACATCCCATGTAACATATAATAAAAGGGGGAGAAACATAGTTGGCTTACACTCGCCACGTCACATCAAAGTACATAAATAACATCCATCATGCAAAACACTCATGGCCCGACTACGGCGCCAAAATAGAAGAAAACCCAACATGCGACAAGGCCCTGAATCGAACCCCAACTAGGCACCACTACTGATCATCGGGAAAGGAAACATAATAACACTGAGAGTCCTCGTCGAACTCCCACTTGAGCTCATACTCGTCACTTGGAGCGGAATCACCTGGACCTGCATCTGGAATTATAGTACCTGTGAGCCACAGGGGCTCAGCAATCTCGCACCCTCGTGATCAAGACTATTTAAGCTTATAGGAATGGATGAGGCAAATATATGTGGAGCTGCAGCAAGCGACTAGCATATATGGTGGCTATCTTATACGTAAAAGAGAGCGAGAAGAGGAGGCAAAGCGCGAGCGAGAATCTAGAAGAGCAACCTGCGCAAGCATAACTCCAACACCGTGTCCACTTCCCGGACTCCGCCGAGAAGAGGCCATCACGGTAACACACTCGGTTGATTCATTTTAATTAATTAAGGTTTAAGTTATCTACAACCGGACATTAACAAATTCCCATCTGCCCTTAACCGCGGGCACGACTTTCGAAAGTTTAATCCCTACAGGGGGGTCCCAACTTAGCCCATGACAAGCTCTCACGGTCAACGAAGGAATAGACCGCCTCCCAAGACGTTCCAATCAGACTCGGTAATCTCGGTAATTCAAGACACTTCAACAGGTTAAAACAAGACCAGCAACACCGCCCGAATGTGCCGATAAATCCCGATAGGAGCTGCACATATCTCTTTCTCAGGGCACACTCAGATTGTCCTAGGTACGGGTAGGCCAGCCCAGAGTTGCCCCTGGTGGCCACCGGTAGCTGACAGGTGGACCAACACTCAGAGGAGCACTGGCCCGGGGGGGTTAAAATAAGATGACCCTTGAGTCTGCAGAACCCAAGGGAAAGAAAAGGCTAGGTGGCAAATGGTAAAACCAAGGTTGGGCATTGCTGGAAAAGCTTTAATCAAGGCGAAATATCAAGGGGTTCCCATTATAACCCAACCGCGTAAGGAACGCAAAATTCGGGAACATAACACCGATATGACGGAAACTAGGGCGGCAAGAGTGGAACAAAACACTAGGCGAGAGGCTGAGCCTTCCACCCATTACCAAGTATATAGCTGCATTAAGATAACATAGCAATATAATGATATCCCAACAAGTAAATAAATGTTCCAACAAGGAACGGCTCCAATCTTCACCTGCAACTAGCAACGCTATAAGAGGGGCTGAGCGAAGCGGTAACATAGCCAATCAATGGTTTGCTAGGACAAGGTGGGTTAGAGGTTTGACATGGCAATTGGGAGGCTGGCAAGCAAATGGTAGGCATCGTAGCATTGGCATAGCAAGAGCGAGCAAACTAGCATAGCAAAGATAGTAGTGATTTTGAGGGTATGATCATCTTGCCTGCACAGTTGTCAGAGTTGACTGGATCCTCACAAGCAAACTCAACGGGCTCCTCGGTAGCGAACTCATCTCCCGGCTCTACCCAACAAGACAAACAAGCAACAAGGATACAATCAACCATGTGCAAGGCCAAGCAATATGATGAAAATGATGATATGCTATGCGGGATGCGATGCGGGATGCAAAATGCAAGATATGACAGGAAATGCATGAACCTGGCGTCAAATTGGAAAACCAAGTGTGCCACTGGATAGAGGGGATGAAATCGCTTGAAAACTATATAAAGATCATTGGAATCGGAGTTACGGTTTGGAAATGGCAAGCGTTTTAAGATATGACACCGGTCTGCGATTTACAGCAAGTAGGCATCTAAACGCAACAAAATGAACATGCTACAACCACCAATCATGACAACAAAATACATGGCAGGGATGCACACAAGATGCTTAACAAAAGACTAGCACTGAGCCACGGCCAATTCATCCATTAAGAGGTTCAAACAAGCATGGCAAAAGCGCAAATGCAAAACAGATTCCAGACTTAGTGAAATTAACACTAGTCTGAAATTTCAGATCACGATGCTCTCTTCGGAGCAGCAAAACAACATGATACCTGACCTGATTATGACAAGTAAGAACATGGAATGGAGCTACTCAACAAGCTTAACAAAAGTCCCAAAGTGACCTGCGGCCAAAAGGGATCACAAAATATATTAACGGGCACACGAACAAAGCTAAAACACAATCAGTTTTCAGACTTAGTGAAAACTGAGACATGCTGAAATATAACTCACGAAGGCATGTAAACGAGCTCGATGCACTCACCATGGTGCAACTCACAGAAAGGCAAGCATACATATTTTAAGAAGGCACAAAATACAAGCTAGACATGGCAAGAACAATGGCATAGCATGCACGGATCAACTACAACAACACCGGCAAAATCGCAAACGAGTTGACGATCTGCCCAGATTCACCACAAAGCAAAAGTAGAGCTTGATTGACTCAAGCTAGGGTGCTCCATAATTGCAAACAAAGACATGGATGGATAGAGCATAACATGATTAACAAAACTCCTGTACTGATCATCCTCAAAAGAGGCACGGATCACTAGGAAACAAGCTGAACATATGGCATCATGAACTAAAATATCCCAGACTTAGTGAAAACAACTAAGTCCCTGAAAACAGATTTACCGGGTGCCTCACTTTGCAAGCTTGCACGAGTCACCACACACATCCTAAAAATGCATGGGTTGCACCTCTGGAAAGAAGACACAATGCTTAACAAAACATATGAAGGACTCACAGGCATAGAATGCACACATTAATCATGGCAAAAATGACAAGAGTCTAAGATGAACTAGCAGATCTGACAATTAACTCACGAAGCCTCCTTCTAACAGCATTTTGGGCATCAAGATGAGCTCAAATGAAAATGATGCAATGTAATTAAATGATGTACTCATTGAGACGAACATTTTGATATATTATATGCTCAAATCGGAGCTACGGATGCAAAGTTACGGGAGGTCAAAGTAGGCATAAAAATTAGGGTTCGGGGGAGAGAAGTCAAACGGATCTAGATCTGGAATCACTGTTCACGGGCACTGTTCACCGACGGGGAAACCGAGGACGCCGGCGAGCTCGAAGTCGCCGGAGATGGAGAATAGGCCGGGCTAGGCCGGCCGGCATGGAGGCGGCGGGGCGTGGCCGCGGCCACCGGAGTCGGCGAGGGGCGGTGGCGGCTGGGCGACGCCG
>NC_057809.1:155701893-155711450 GCF_018294505.1 Triticum aestivum
CGGTGTGGCGGCGGGGGCGCGCGGCGGTGGTCGGCGTCGGGGAAGGAGAAGCGAAGCGGCGGTGGGGCTCTGGCCCGGGGCGCGGCGCGCGGGGGCCGACGATGGGCTTCGGCCCGCGGCGGAAGGCGGCAGGGATGTGGTCCGCCCACCACGTGGCGGCTGGCGAGTGGGCGGGCTGCGGCGGCGGACGCTGTCCGGCCGGGGGCGGACACGTCCGTCGGTGCGGGGATCTTTTTTTTTTGAACTAGGGTCTCGAGGAGGAGGAGAGATCCAAAAATGGAGGGGTGTATATATAGGCATAAGTGGAGCTAGGAGAGTCCAAATGAGGTGCGGTTTTCGGCCACGCGATCGTGATCGAACGCTCTAGGACATGGAGCAGAGTTTGGTGGGTTTTGGGCCAAATTTGAGGGGTGTTGGGCTGCAACACACACGAGGCCTTTTCGGTCCCTCGGTTAACCGTTGGAGTATCAAACGAAGTCCAAATGATACGAAACTTGACAGGGGGTCTACCAGTAGCAAACCAAGGCCGCATGACAAGTCTCGGTCCAATCCGGAATTGTTTAATCCCCACACACGAAAGAAATCTAGAAATGACCACCGGAGGAGAACGAAGCGCCGGAATGCAAAACGGACAACGGGCAAAATGCTCGAATGCATGAGATGAACACGTATGCAAATGCAATGCACATGAAGACATGATATGAGATGCATGAAAACGAAAACAACACACGGAGACAAAACCCGAACCCGAGGAAATAAATATAACTTAACGCCGGAAACGGCAAGAGTTGGAGTACAAATTGGGAAAGTTACACCCGGGGTGTTACAACACTCCACCACTACGAAAAGATCTCGTCCCGAGATCTAGGACTGAAAGAACTCCGGGTACTCAGAACGGAGGTGATCCTCGCGTTCCCAGGTAGCTTCACGGTCGGAATGGTGTGACCACTTGACTTTGAGAAATTTGATTGACTTGTTGCGAGTCTTGCATTCAGTCTCTTCAAGAATAGCAACTGGGTGCTCACGATAGGAGAGATCTTCTTGGAGCTCAATGTCCTCGAAGTTGACGGTGCGGTCAGGAGTCTTAAAGCACTTTCGAAGCTGAGAGACATGGAACACGTCATGAACATTTGCAAAGTTTGAAGGAAGCTCGAGTTGATAGGCGAGGTCGCCTCTCTTGCTGACAATCTTGAAAGGTCCCACGTATCTAGGGGCAAGCTTCCCTTTGATACCGAAGCGACGAGTACCTTTCATGGGAGAGACGCGGAGGTAATCATGATCTCCGATCTCGAAGGCCAAATCATGGTGCTTACTATCATAGTAGCTCTTCTGGCGGGATTGGGCTGCTTTGAGGTTATCATGAATGACTTTGCACATTTCTTCTGCTTCTGTGATTAAGTCATTACCCAGCAGCTGACGTTCACCGGTTTCAGACCAGTTGAGAGGGGTATGGCACTTCCTGCCGTACAGAATTTCAAAAGGGGCCTTGCCCGAACTTGCTTGAAAACTATTGTTGTAGGAAAATTCAGCATAAGGAAGACAATCCTCCCACTTCATGCCGAAGGAGATCACACAAGCCCTGAGCATATCTTCAAGAATCTGGTTGACACGCTCAACTTGACCGCTTGTTTGAGGATGGAAAGCTGTGCTGAAACGGATGTTGGTGCCCATGGCCTTCTGAAAAGAATCCCAAAACTTGGAGGTAAAGATGCTGCCACAGTCTGAAGATATCACTTGAGGAATACCGTGCAGAGAGACAATGCGAGAGGTATAGAGTTCCGCCAATTGAGCTGCAGTGATCGACTCTTTGATAGGCAGAAAATGAGCCACTTTGGTGAGCTTGTCGATGACAACAAATATAGCATCATTGCCACACTTGGACTTTGGAAACCCAGTCACGAAGTCCATTTCGATGTGGTCAAACTTCCATTCTGGAATGGCAAGAGGTTTGAGGAGACCAGCTGGCCTTTGGTGTTCTGCCTTCACTCTTCTGCAAACATCACATTCATTCACGAATTGAGCGATCTCGCGCTTCATTCGAGTCCACCAATAAGCTTGCTTAAGGTCCTGATACATCTTCGTGCTCCCAGGGTGGATGGAGAGGAGAGAATTGTGAGCCTCATTCATGATCACTTTACGAAGTTCACCTTTGGGCACAACAATACGATCCTCGAAGAAGAGAGTGTCCTTGTCATCAAGGCGGTAGCATTTGTACTTGGACTGACTCTTGGCAATCCCAATCTTCACCTTTTTCACCATAGCATCAAGAAGCTGGGCTTGGCGAATCTGGTCTTCTAAGGTAGGAGAGACTTGAAGGTTGGCGAGGAAACCTTGAGGAACAACTTGCAGATTAAGTTTGCGGAAAGCTTCACAAAGCTCGGGTTGATAAGGCTTGAGAATCAGACTGTTGCAGTAGGCCTTTCTGCTCAAAGCGTCAGCAATCACATTGGCCTTGCCTGGAGTATACTCAATACTCGGATTATACTCTTGAATCATTTTGACCCATCGAGTTTTCCTTAGGTTGAGATTAGGCTGAGTGAAGATGTACTTGAGACTCTTGTGATCAGTGAAAATGTCCACTTTTCTTCCCAATAGAAGATGTCTCCAAGTCAACAAAGCATGCACAATTGCCGCCAACTCGAGATCATGAGTGAGGTAGTTCTTCTCATTAGGCTTCAACTGGCGAGATGTATAAGCAACAACTTTCTTCTCTTGCATCAAAATTGCGCCAAGACCTTGGAGAGAGGCATCACAAAAGACCTCGTACGGCTTGGATTCATCGGGCGGAGTCAGAACTGGAGCAGTGATCAATTTCTCTTTCAAAGTTTTGAAAGCAATATCACACTCTGGAGACCAAACATACTTAACGTGCTTCTGAAGAAGATTTGAGAGAGGCTTCACAATCTTAGAAAAGTTTTCAACGAATCTTCGGCAATAGCTTGCGAGACCGAGAAAACTGCGGAGTTGCTTCACGTTCTGAGGAGGTTCCCAATTCACAATTGCGGACACCTTCTCGGGATTCACGGAAATGCCCTTGGCAGAGATGATATGACCAAGATAAAGAACCTCATCGAGCCAAAATTCACACTTGGAGAACTTGGCGTAGAACTGATGTTCCCTGAGCTTATCGAGAACCAAACGCAAGTGCTTGGCATGATCTTCCTTGTTCTTCAAGAAAACCAAAATGTCATCGAGATAGACCAAAACGAAGTCATTGGTGTAGGCGTTGAAGAAGAAGTTCATCATACGAGAGAACGTCGGATGAGCGTTGGCGAGGCCAAAAGACATGACAGTGTATTCATATGAACCAAAGCTTGTTCTGAAAGCTGTCTTGGGAATATCTTCTTCACGAATGCGAATCTGGTGATAACCCATACGGAGATCAAGCTTGGAGAATACTTGGGCACCTTTGAGTTGTTCGAACAGCTCATTAATGTTGGGAAGTGGGTATTTGTTCTTGATGGTCTTCTTGTTCACTGGGCGGTAATCAACACAAAGTCGGTCCGTTCCATCCTTCTTCTTCACAAAAAGAACACCACAACCCCACGGAGAAGTACTAGGCCGGATGAGACCCATTCTTTCTTGCTCATCGAGTTTCTTCTTCAGCTCCTTCAACTCCTTAGGTCCGAGCTTGTAAGGACGTTTGCACACAGGTTCCGTGCCAAGCTCAAGTTCAATAACGAATTCCACTGGCCGGTGCGGAGGCATTCCTGGGAGCTCTTCTGGAAAGACGTCTTGATATTCGCAAACGACTGGAATTTGAGATATGGCATCCAATTCACCCTTCTCATTGAGAGAAAACAGACGGATAGTATTATCCCGAGCGGCAAAGACAATTACATCCTTGGACGAATGAGTCAATTGAATCTGCCTGGCTGCACAATCAAGATGTACCTTGTGCTTAGAAAGCCAATCCATTCCGAGAATAAGATCAATATCCGAGTCACCGAGAACCGTTGGAGAGGATAGAAATTTGTAGTCACCCAAAGTGATAGAAACATCCGGAACGATGGAGTTAGCCTACATGCGCTTACCGGGAGAGACAACTGCTAAAGGACTAGGCAAAACTTGTGAAACCAATTCATGCCTATTTGTAAACGGTCTTGAGATGAAGCAATGCGATGCACCAGTGTCAAAAAGAACTTTTGCAGGAATATCATTAACAGGAAGGTTACCCATGATCACATCTGACGAGTCCTCTGCCTGTGCTGCATTCATCAAATTTACCTTAGCATGCTTGGGATTATGCTTGACCACAGCTGTACTTGCCGATCTCACAGGAGGAGGAGGAAGACGCCTCTGGTTGAAACACTTGTTGGCATAGTGACCCTTCTGTTGGCACTTGTTGCACGTGACCTCTGAAAGCGGACGGTGATACAGAGCACTCGGTCTTGGATGTTGAGACGAAGTCTTGTTCTGAAAGCCAGGGTTGGGTGGGTGGGAAGAACCACTGCCGCCTTTGCTCTTCTGCTAAAACGGCTGACGGAACGGAGGAGGAGGAAGCCAAAACTTCTGCTGCTTGGCCACTTGAGTAGAGGAAGAAGGAGTAACATCTCTGACTCACTTCCTGTAAGCATCACACCTCAACTGAGCAACCTCTTGCTTCAGTGCCATGTTGTAGAACTCATCGTATCTCAAGGGCTCGAAGAGAACAAGAGCGAGCTGAATATCTTCTCTGAGACCACCCCTGAACTGATATATCATGCTCTTCTCATCAGGAACGTCCTGCTTGGCAAAGCGGGCAAGCTTCTGGAATAATTTGTTGTAGTCATAGACAGACAAAGAGCCTTGCTTCAGATTGCGGAATTCCTCACGCTTGCTTTCAACCACGCTCTGCGGAATGTGATGAGCTCGGAAATCTCGACGGAAATCATCCCAAGTGATAACACGTCCACCTCTGGAATCCTTGTACTGCTGGAACCATTCTGCAGCTTGATCTTTGAGTTGGAAGGAAGCGAACTTCACAAAGTCCTCAGGCCTGACGTTGCTGCATTCGAAATGCTTACACAGATCCACAAGCCAATCGTCAGCATCGGTTGCCTCAACACAATTGCTGAAAGTCTTTGGCCCGTTAGCAAGGAACTGGTTAAGTGTAGCAAAGTGACTCTGATTGCTGCCTTGATTCCCTTGACTGCCTTGATTGCGCTCTTGGAGAATTTGCATGATCAGCTGAGTGTTTGCATTGGTTGCGCCCATCACAGCTTGCCATGCCTCTGGAGGAGGTGGAGGTGGTGGCAGATCTTGATTCTGGTTCTGACTGGTGCTCTTAGCGGGAGCCATCCTGAAGAGGTTGACCACCATTAGCACATAGACAGAAAAATATTGAAGCTGAATCCAACGGAATGAAAATTGCAACATATAGTCTTCACATCCGAACAAAATGAACGAATGCATTCCTCTTCAAATGGTCACATATCCATAAATTGAGAAGCCACATTGAATTAAGGTAGAGAAATAAATCAACAAGGTACGGATCAAGAACGAATAATCGGTATGAAATCCCAATCTCAAACCAATATCCGTGGAAGAAGAACTAGAACTACTAGAATTCCCACCTATGAAACTCCCGAACCTTTCCGGTTATGCAATCAGGTGTTGGGGATACAGGGGAAGCATAATATCTCACCCAAACTAGCAAATCCTACATCCAGCTGTATCCATCCTTCAACACATAACCAAGAAAACTTCGGAAACCATCTACCTCAACCATCGAAAAGCATCCGTTATACAAGTTATGGCGATACTCCCGAACTCCCGCCCCAGTAATGGGTGGCGTCGAGGTTATCTCACCAACGAACTGCATAAAAGAGATTTTCGATGTCGGCGAACATATCTCAAGTATTCCAGAATTGCAACGATAAAATTATGATGACAACACCTCAGAGCTCAACTCCCCGGGACACTTCCACTAAACCCCTGACAGGAGGCACCAAGACAGTATTCTCATCATAAGCCATCGGAACAAATCCAAGATACTCGCATGATCCTAAATTTTTTTTAGTGAAATTTGAGAAGAGAAGAGTCAAAACTCTACGCCAGGATGCCTTACCAGAGCGATGAGGAGACTAGGAAGTAAAAAGAATTCCTAAGCTCTCCGATATATAATTCCTAAGTGACTCAAAACATTTTTCTAGACACAACTCGGCTGCTAAGACGATCAAGCAATGGGGCTCCTAAGGTCGGGGAAGGCTCTGATTACCAACTTGTAACGCCCTCGATGCGGCTATAGCTCCCACGTGTCGAGGCACGACTTAGAGACATAACCGCATTGAAAGCAATGTCGCAAGTCAGGCAATCATTACAACATCCCATGTAACATATAATAAAAGGGGGAGAAACATAGTTGGCTTACACTCGCCACATCACATCAAAGTACATAAATAACATCCATCATGCAAAACACTCATGGCCCGATTACGGCGCCAAAATAGAAGAAAACCCAACATGCGACAAGGCCCTGAATCGAACCCCAACTAGGCACCACTACTGATCATCGGGAAAGGAAACATAATAACGCTGAGAGTCCTCGTCGAACTCCCACTTGAGCTCGTACTCGTCACCTGGAGCGGAATCACCTAGACCTGCATCTGGAATTATAGTACCTGTGAGCCACAGGGGCTCAGCAATCTCGCACCCTCGCGATCAAGACTATTTAAGCTTATAGGAATGGATGAGGCAAATATATGTGGAGCTGCAGCAAGCGACTAGCATATATGGTGGCTATCTTATACGTAAAAGAGAGCGAGAAGAGGAGGCAAAGCGCGAGCGAGAATCTAGAAGAGCAACCTGCGCAAGCATAACTCCAACACCGTGTCCACTTCCCGGACTCCACCGAGAAGAGGCCATCACGGTAACACACTCGGTTGATTCATTTTAATTAATTAAGGTTTAAGTTATCTACAACCGGACATTAACAAATTCCCATCTGCCCTTAACCGCGGGCACGGCTTTCGAAAGTTTAATCCTTGCAGGGGGGTCCCAACTTAGCCCATGACAAGCTCTCACGGTCAATGAAGGAATAGACCGCCTCCCAAGACGTTCCAATCAGACTCGGTAATTCAAGACACTTCGACAGGTTAAAACAAGACCAGCAACACCGCCCGAATGTGCCGATAAATCCCGATAGGAGCTGCACATATCTCTTTCTCAGGGCACACTCAGATTGTCCTAGGTACGGGTAGGCCAGCCCAGAGTTGCCCCTGGTGGCCACCGGTAGCTGACAGGTGGACCAACACTCAGAGGAGCACTGGCCCGGGGGGGTTAAAATAAGATGACCCTTGAGTCTGCAGAACCCAAGGGAAAGAAAAGGCTAGGTGGCAAATGGTAAAACCAAGGTTGGGCATTGCTGGAAAAGCTTTAATCAAGGCGAAATATCAAGGGGTTCCCATTATAACCCAACCGCGTAAGGAACGCAAAATTCGGGAACATAACACCGATATGACGGAAACTAGGGCGGCAAGAGTGGAACAAAACACTAGGCGAGAGGCTGAGCCTTCCACCCATTACCAAGTATATAGCTGCATTAAGATAACATAGCAATATAATGATATCCCAACAAGTAAATAAATGTTCCAACAAGGAACGGCTCCAATCTTCACCTGCAACTAGCAACGCTATAAGAGGGGCTGAGCGAAGCGGTAACATAGCCAATCAATGGTTTGCTAGGACAAGGTGGGTTAGAGGTTTGACATGGCAATTGGGAGGCTGGCAAGCAAATGGTAGGCATCGTAGCATTGGCATAGCAAGAGCGAGCAAACTAGCATAGCAAAGATAGTAGTGATTTCGAGGGTATGATCATCTTGCCTGCACAGTTGTCAGAGTTGACTGGATCCTCACAAGCAAACTCAACGGGCTCCTCGGTAGCGAACTCATCTCCCGGCTCTACCCAACAAGACAAACAAGCAACAAGGATACAATCAACCACGTGCAAGGCCAAGCAATATGATGAAAATGATGATATGCTATGCGGGATGCGATGCGGGATGCAAAATGCAAGATATGACAGGAAATGCATGAACCTGGCGTCAAATTGGAAAACCAAGTGTGCCACTGGATAGAGGGGATGAAATCGCTTGAAAACTATATAAAGATCATTGGAATCGGAGTTACGGTTTGGAAATGGCAAGCGTTTTAAGATATGACACCGGTCTGCGATTTACAGCAAGTAGGCATCTAAACGCAACAAAATGAACATGCTACAACCACCAATCATGACAACAAAATACATGGCAGGGATGCACACAAGATGCTTAACAAAAGACTAGCACTGAGCCACGGCCAATTCATCCATTAAGAGGTTCAAACAAGCATGGCAAAAGCGCAAATGCAAAACAGATTCCAGACTTAGTGAAATTAACACTAGTCTGAAATTTCAGATCACGATGCTCTCTTCGGAGCAGCAAAACAACATGATACCTGACCTGATTATGACAAGTAAGAACATGGAATGGAGCTACTCAACAAGCTTAACAAAAGTCCCAAAGTGACCTGCGGCCAAAAGGGATCACAAAATATATTAACGGGCACACGAACAAAGCTAAAACACAATCAGTTTTCAGACTTAGTGAAAACTGAGACATGCTGAAATATAACTCACGAAGGCATGTAAACGAGCTCGATGCACTCACCATGGTGCAACTCACAGAAAGGCAAGCATACATATTTTAAGAAGGCACAAAATACAAGCTAGACATGGCAAGAACAATGGCATAGCATGCACGGATCAACTACAACAACACCGGCAAAATCGCAAACGAGTTGACGATCTGCCCAGATTCACCACAAAGCAAAAGTAGAGCTTGATTGACTCAAGCTAGGGTGCTCCATAATTGCAAACAAAGACATGGATGGATAGAGCATAACATGATTAACAAAACTCCTGTACTGATCATCCTCAAAAGAGGCACGGATCACTAGGAAACAAGCTGAACATATGGCATCATGAACTAAAATATCCCAGACTTAGTGAAAACAACTAAGTCCCTGAAAACAGATTTACCGGGTGCCTCACTTTGCAAGCTTGCACGAGTCACCACACACATCCTAAAAATGCATGGGTTGCACCTCTGGAAAGAAGACACAATGCTTAACAAAACATATGAAGGACTCACAGGCATAGAATGCACACATTAATCATGGCAAAAATGACAAGAGTCTAAGATGAACTAGCAGATCTGACAATTAACTCACGAAGCCTCCTTCTAACAGCATTTTGGGCATCAAGATGAGCTCAAATGAAAATGATGCAATGTAATTAAATGATGTACTCATCGAGACGAACATTTTGATATATTATATGCTCAAATCGGAGCTACGGATGCAAAGTTACGGGAGGTCAAAGTAGGCATAAAAATTAGGGTTCGGGGGAGAGAAGTCAAACGGATCTAGATCTGGAATCACTGTTCACGGGCACTGTTCACCGACGCGGAAACCGAGGACGCCGGCGAGCTCGAAGTCGCCGGAGATGGAGAATAGGCCGGGCTAGGCCGGCCGGCATGGAGGCGGCGGGGCGTGGCCGCGGCCACCGGAGTCGGCGAGGGGCGGTGGCGGCTGGGCGA
>NC_057809.1:155712069-155715878 GCF_018294505.1 Triticum aestivum
CCCGCGGCGGAAGGCGGCGGGGATGTGGTCCGCCCACCACGTGGCGGCTGGCGAGTGGGCGGGCTGCGGCGGCGGACGCTGTCCGGCCGGGGGGCGGACACGTCCGTCGGTGCGGGGATCTTTTTTTTTTGAACTAGGGTCTCGAGGAGGAGGAGAGATCCAAAAATGGAGGGGTGTATATATAGGCATAAGTGGAGCTAGGAGAGTCCAAATGAGGTGCGGTTTTCGGCCACGCGATCGTGATCGAACGCTCTAGGACATGGAGCAGAGTTTGGTGGGTTTTGGGCCAAATTTGAGGGGTGTTGGGCTGCAACACACACGAGGCCTTTTCGGTCCCTCGGTTAACCGTTGGAGTATCAAACAAAGTCCAAATGATACGAAACTTGACAGGGGGTCTACCAGTAGCAAACCAAGGCCGCATGACAAGTCTCGGTCCAATCCGGAAATGTTTAATCCCCACACACGAAAGAAAGCTAGAAATGACCACCGGAGGAGAACGAAGCGCCGGAATGCAAAACGGACAACGGGGAAAATGCTCGAATGCATGAGATGAACACGTATGCAAATGCAATGCACATGAAGAAATGATATGAGATGCATGAAAACGAAAACAACACACGGATACAAAACCCGAACCCGAGGAAATAAATATAACTTAACGCCGGAGACGGCAAGAGTTGGAGTACAAATTGGGAAAGCTACACCCGGGGTGTTACAGTCAAGTCACCTAAATCATTCAAAAGAGGATACCACCCCATCATACCACATCATAATCATCTCAATAGCATGTTGGCACACAAGGTAAACCATTATAACTCATAGCTAGTCAAGCATGACACAAGCAACTATGATCTCTAATTGTCATTGCAAACATGTTTATTCATAATAAGCTGAATCAAGAATGAGGGACTCATCATATTTACAAAAACAAAAGAGGTCGAGTTCATAGCAGCTTTTCTCATCTCAGTCAGTCCATCATATATCATCATAATTGCCTTTCACTTGCACGACCGAACGGTGTGAATAATAATAAGAGTGTACATGCCTTGGACTAAGCTAGAATGTGCGAGCATTCAATAAATAGGAGAAGAAAAGGCAATATGGGCTCTTGGTTAAATCAACAATAATGCATATAAGAGCCACTTCAACAATTTAATTATGGTCTTCTCCTACTGACCCCCAAAGAAAAGAAAAGAAATAAAACTATTTACACGGGAAAGCTCCCAACAAGCAAAAGAAGAACGGGAAATATTTTTGGGTTTTCTTTTTAATTATTACTACTACAGCAGAAAAATAAACTACTACTATTTTTTTGGTTTTTCTTAAGGTTTAACAAACACACAAGAAGAAAGCAGGAAAAAGAAAATAAAGTAGCATGGATATTACAGTGAAAAAGTATGAGCACCGACATCTAGCAATAAGTGTGTGTGAACATAAATGTAATGTCGGTGAGAAATACGTACTCCCCCAAGCTTAGGCTTTTGTCCTAAGTTGGTCTATTCCCGGGGATAACCTGGCGGATACCCATAAGTGTAGCTGGGGTCGTACTGCGATGAAGAATAGTTGGGATCATACTGTGATGAAGAAGAAGACTCTGACTGCCACTGGCTAACAGTCATCTCTGGATCCCAAGAATAAACAGATTGTCGTGGAGGTTCATCTTGTGGTTCCTGTTCCGGGGCTGGTGCTGGATTCTTATAAGCTTGGACGGCAGCCCACGTAACGAGGTAGGGTCCTACAAAATTAAACAAAGAAGGAGCAGGCAGGATAATAGTCTCAGGATGATGTTTGTTAAAGAATAATTGATATTTAAGCTTTCCTGCCCTATTCTTAACAATAAAATCATGTGCCACCATACTTTTATGATCTAGATAAACACGGGGCAGCACCTTTTCTTCCTTCTCAGCATGCCTAATAGGTATGTTAAAATGTGCAGCTAGGCGTGTGGCATAGACGCCTCCAAAGATGGGACCCTTAGTACGGTTCATACTTAACTGTCTAGCAATAATACCGCCCATACTAAAAGTGTTATCACTGTATAAACCGTGGTGCAGAATAATTATATCAGGGATACTAAGGTTTCCACTGTTTCCGTGTCCAATTAAACAACGACTAGCAAATAATGCAAAGTAGCGCAAAACAGGAAAATGTATGCTAGTGATTCGTGCATCGGAAACCTTTCTAGTTTCTCCTACAGTGATAGTATCAATAAACCCAGCCACATCATCATGATGTGGTTCTTCTGTCTTGCCCTCAAAAGGGATTAAACAAATCCGACAGAAATCATAAAGTGACATCTCCTTATGCTCATCATATAAATGAAACTCCACCGTAGGTGGTGAGTTCCTAGAATGAAAATGAAAGTTTTTCACAAAAGTATTTGTGAGTAAGAGATATTGATCGCATTGGTCGTGGAGGAAAGCGGTGAGGCCTGCATTGTGAGCCAATTCATGAAAATCTTCATAGATACCGGCTGCTCTCAAGAAATCTTCAGACGGCCATTCACATGCTCGAATCTCCGCGGTGCGCGGTAAATTATACTTAGGCTTTGGTGCCTTTTCCTTCGAGCTTTGGCTCGATGAGCCCCTCAAAAATCTCCTCATTATTTTTCTGAAACAATATGAAATTTTTAGTAACTTCAAACAAATGTGAACCAACTTCAATAAAACTGATAGCAACTACTCCTACAAGTTCCTAGAGCCTATATCAAGCATTAGAACTACTTGGAACCATATAAATTTGACATGCAAGCTCAAGAACATGGTCACCTATGAAGCACAAATTTGCAAAGAATAAAGCACTAGAATAAAAACTAATTGGACCAATGGAGGAGTCACATACCAAGGAACAATCTCCCCAAGCAGTTTTGCGATAGGTGCTTTGAGCAAGGAGATCGAAAATCACAGCAAAAGTGGCTGGAACTTGTGCTTGAGTTGGTTTTTCCGGTTTGTGTGAGATAGAGGAAGAAGATGTGTGCTGGGATAAGTGGAGGAGGGCCACCGTGGGCCCACGAGGCAGGGGGGCACGCCCGATAGGGGGGGCGCCCACCACCCTCGTGGCCAGGTGGCAGTGTAACACCCCGGATGTAACTTTCCCAATTTGTACTCCAACTCTTGCCGTTTCCGGCGTTAAGTTATTTTATTTTCTCGGGTTCGGGTCTTTGTCTCCATGTGTTGTTATCATTGTCATGTCATCATGTGCATTGCATTTGCATACGTGTTCATATCATGCATTCGAGCATTTTCCCCGTTGTCCGTTTTGCATTCCGGCGCTTCGTTCTCCTCCGGTGGTCATTTCTAGCTTTCTTTCATGTGTGGGCATTAAACATTTCTGGATTGGACCGAGACTTGCCAAGCGGCCTTGGTTTACTACCGGTAGACCGCCTGTCAAGTTTCGTACCATTTGGACTTCGTTTGATACTACAACAGTTAACCGAGGGACTGAAAAGGCCTCATGTGTGTTGTAGCCCAACACCCCTCCAATTTGGCCCAAAACCCACCTAAGCCTTCTCCATCATCTAGAGCGTTCAATCACGATCGCGTGGCCGAAAACTGCACCTCATTTGGACTCTCCTAGCTCCCTCTACCTATAAATATAGCCTCCTCCCCGAAAATTCCGGATCAAACCCTACCCTAACCTCCCCTCGCGCCGCCGGATGTTTCCCTCCACCGATGGACGTGTCCGCCACCGTGTCCGCCGCCACATGGCAGCCTCCCATACGCCGCCTCCCTCTCTCTCCACAGGCGCCGCCGAAGCCCGCCACGGCCCGCGGAGGGCCCGCCCGAGCCGCCTACCGGGCCGCGCGCCCC